>NW_026596034.1:6880936-6936178 GCF_907164565.1 Psammomys obesus
CCTCCTCCTCCTCCTCCTCCTCCTCCTCCTCCTCCTCCTGTTATGCCAAAGAACACTGGCTGCACACAGGATGATCTCACTATGCTACAGTGTTAGGAAGCTTTGAAAGCAGCAAGTGAGATGAGTGTGTGCTGATCTAAGGCTGGGTTTCTGTATCTTGACTCAACTGATGTGCAGGACCAGGTAGCTAGGGCTGTGGACAGTGTCCTCTGGGCTCTGTGGTATTTCTGCAGCATTCTCAGCCACCATCTATGAGAACTGAGCAGCTGCCTTCACCCTATAGAAATGGTTTCAGGGGACAAAATCACTTCCACATGGTGACTAATGATCTAGAGTGACATCCAAGATGGGAAAAGATAAACTGAGGTATAACTGTAGAATAAAGTCTGTTTTTATTCATTTCTTTTTTAAAAAGTAGCCCCAACTGTTAAAAATGGTCACATTACAAGAGACAGGATTAGAACAATGAGAAGGGTTCTTAACTTCTTTACAGAAATACAAAATAAGTCTATAAACATCAAACATAACAGACAAACAAAACAAAGGCAAACTAAAACATGACTCAGGAAAAACAGAATGGAAGAAAACACAAAATGGTTAAATCATAATACCTGCTGGAGTTTAATATTTTGTTTTGTTTTCTTTGAAACAAGGTCTCATGTAGCTCAGGCTGGCCTTACATTTATCAAGTAGCCAAGGCTGACCCTGAATTCCCAATTTTGTTTGAAACAGGGTCTCATGTGGTTCACTATGTAGCCAAGGCTAGTCCTGAACTTGTAATCCTCTTTGATTCAATCTTCAAAGTGTTGGGGTGACAGGGCATTTTCTCCCCCAGAAACCCTGAACTATTGCCCCGCCTCCCATGTTCTTTTGAGGTTCAAGCATTGTTCACTTACTTCCATTTCCAGTAATAGGTTATTGCTTTTTGTTATTTTTATTTACCTTATACATATATATCTTTCTGGGATGCTTTCTTAATGTTTTCAGACTTAACATCTAGAAGTTTTAAAGCTGTTGTCAAGCAACTTACGAAGTACACATCAATACATTTGATCATGACTGAGTAGTAATATCTCAGTTAACTGGTATGACCATGTTAGCTAAATCTAACTTGACTCCCATTGTTCTAATGCTTGTGGAAATCAGCCCAGCCCCCAAACACAGCATTTTGAATGGATTCTCACCAGCAAAGTGATGGCTAAGAACCAAGCCCTTCTGGCAGAGGCCACCTGTCACTCACACCTTTATTACGGAGCTGACTGCTGGGGCTCTCCTTCCAGGGGACTGAAAAGGACCCTTCCCTGGGTGTTTTCAGGGTGCCGGTATCTGGGCTGACTCAGCATTTGTTTCCTAATTTAATCCCCTGGTTATTGGTACTATTACATTATTGGTCCTATTACTATACTAATGCTTAGACAGACATGAGTGAGTCCCTGGGCCACTAGTCACTGGCCAATGACTCTTGCTCAATAGAAAAATGATTCTCTAATGAGCCATGGTGCCCTAAGGATGGATGGTGCCAACCGAGAAAGAAGAGAATGGGTCCTGGGCTTTTCACCACCACCATCCATTTTAACAAAATCATCTTCATGCCCATTTGTTTTCTAAACTGAGTTCTCTTGTTTCATTTAGAAAAAGACAGTGCTTTTCTGTAGTTGGGGAATTATTGTGAAGAATATTGTTGATGAGGCCAAGGCTTTGCCAAAACGTAAGTCTTTGGCCCCATCCTTCTTATCTCCCACAGGACAAGATATCAAGAACCCTCTGGAATATATTCAAGGAAACGCCAATTCACATAACCTACTCACGAGGTTGTGCCAACATTTTCCATGGCCAGTTACCCTATCACAGCTTCCTACATCGGAGGACTAGCACATAGGAAGATTACACATCAGAGTGCCTATAGACTCTATACTATAAAGTCAATAGTATATGGGTTCAAGCTTCGGCTTTATTAACAACTGCTCAGCAGAATTTGAGTCCCAATAGCTCCAATCATTTTCTATTTAAAAAAGTAATTGTTGAAAGATGTCTAGGTAGTCAGGCACTTAGGGAGGCAGAGGCGGATGGATCACTGTGAGTTCGAGGCCAGCCTGGTCTACAAAATGAATCTAAGACAGCCAAGGCTACACAGAGAAACCCTGTCTCAATAAACCTGGGGCAGGGAGAAGATATCTAGGCTGGGATGCAGTTCAGTATTAGAGTGTTTCTCTACCACAGGTAGGACCCTTTTTCCAATCCCTAGTACTACAAAACAAAGTTGTTTTTTTCATTGATGTTAGGACTTCCTATTTTTTTTACGTTTCTTTTAAAAATTCATAGTGAGCATTTAATTCTTGATTTTTGAAATTCTCAGTCTTTAGAAACTAGAAACTCGAAATGTGATTCTTTTAAACATTCAACAGAAGTTAAGAATGGCGTATCAAATTTACTGCAAAAAAGCACAGGACAGAAGAATTTGTATGTACTTCTCCAGAGGAGCTCATAGCTTTTCTTCATTAGGAATGACATAATAAGGAAACACATAATTGAAAACAAAGCTCAAAGAAACATAACATGTTTTTATAAATCATTTCCTCCTTATAAAATTGGTCTTGAAAGACTTGTCCATGGTCAACTTACTTAGGCAAAATAAATACTGGATTCTAAGAGACCACTGCAAGCAACAAGATTTGAATGCCAGTAATGTTTGCAACGTTTGTCTCTGTGTTTAATTTTATGTTGTGTGTTTAATTTTATGTTGTGGTTCTGAGTTCAAACCTAGAATCTCACTCACTTTAGACAAGAGCCCTCCCGCTAAGCCATGTGTAGTATCTACTCAGCACTTGAGAAAAACTCATGTTCCAGGACAGGAAGCTGCATGTGCAAGTTGAGTGAGACAACACGGAGTATGCTTACAGGTGCTGAGGTCAGGGTTAGCCAGGAGAGGAGAAACAGGATGGAGTGGACAGATGGTAATGGGCTAGAGAAGACAAGGCAGGGAGGTGGCAGGATACTTCCCTCACAAAGGACCCCAGAGCTAAGGTACAAAAGGAGGCATACTTCAATAGCTAGGGAAAGGAGCAGTACATGCCCAGCAGAGGCATGCCCTCCAGACCCATGGAGGTGTAGGGAAAAGAGCAAGACACAGCACTACACAGCAATGGAGGCCCAGGAACCACAGGGACCGTCGGCTGTGAGATGAACAGTGGCTAGAAAATGATGGATCCGACAGACTGGTCTGGGACATCTGGATGGCAGCATACAAGAATCCCACTGGATGTTCGACAGATGTTCAATGTAGTAACTCCTACCTAGTGGAATTATCCATACCAACAAGTAAGAGCTGACTGTTCCTCCTGGGTAGTCCACCTAAGTCAACCTGAGACATTCGGTATAAATGTCCAGGTGACTACCTCAATCTGTGTTCTGAGGACAACTGAAGGACCAGTATCCGACTGTAGAAAGTCATCCGGAACAGGCAGACCTGGCTTATGACCTGCTCTCACAGGAAAGCACTGCACTACTTGCTGGCCTGGAGGCACTGCACTTCTACATGTTTGTCACCAGAAAGGTCTCTGCTCCGAGGGTTTGACCATGTACCTGGTCAAAAGGCCTCTTCATTTTTAAAACAAGATGCCCACCAATAACCGTTTCTGTTAGCAGCCCGTGTTTTCTCAAATTGCCCGAACCCCTGCCTATTGCTAAATATTAATTATTTAAGTAATTAACATTACTTAAATTAATTTAATCAATTAATTAAGTAAATTAATATTACTTAAGTAATTAATATTACTATTAATATTAATAGTAAACAGTTCTTTAAGATTTATTTTTATCACTAAAAATGTGTGTATATGTAGGTATGTGCGTGTGTGTTTAGATATGTACACATGAGCACAGGTACCTGGGGGGATACTAGAGGAAGGTACTAGAACCCCTAGAGCTACGAGCCATCCAGTGTAGGTGCTGAGGACCAAACTCCAGGAAGAAGTCTTAACTGTGAGGTCCTTGAACCCTGGGACCTGCCTAAGTTTATGGTCCAATGTCTGCTTTCCTTTATTTACAGACAAAAGAAAGGTGTGAAAGAAAATCTATCCCCCAACAAGATTTTCTCCTTGACTTAACCAACACCAAAAGACAACCAAGAAAACCTTCCTTGTAAGTCCCCACATGTCCCTTCATGTAAGTCCCACACAACCATGACTGCAAATCACATACAGGACTAGGGTGGGCAGGGAGTGAGGGGAAGGCGGGTAGATTCAGTGTGCTCTCATTTCCTGAGCAAGAAAAACTCAAATCACATTCATAGTTAAATCTTTCTCACACAGCCATTAACGTATGGAGCAGCAATTTATCTTGGTATAGAAAGAAATATTTCCCCTAGTATTTTTTTCCAAATGTAAGCTATATGTTTTTATATATTTTTTTTACTTTAAATATTACATATTATTTTTCTATTTTACCTCCACACACTCATAAATGGTGCTTCCTTCCATCTGGGTTGATCTCATCATGAGAGGCATTTTAAGTTTCATATGCAAATATACTTCTGTGCCTTCTATCTGCATTGTCAAGTAAATATGCTCTCTAACAACCCAACATCAGGTTTTCACACTGGAGGACAGCATCCAATTAAGAAGCAAATAACCCAAATATGAGAGAGTGTGACTAAATAGATTTCCACTGAGCCAGTTTTTAATCAATATTTCCTGAGAACTGGAATAATTAAACAATTATCTGTAATAAATATTACACTGTATTAAAAAAAATACCAAAGTAACTACAAATACGAAATATAGGCCGACAATTTTATGCTCAATTATTCAGTCATGTCCTATAAGCAATGTTAAAGTTTTATTTATAAATTAACAACAACCAAGCAAACAGTTATGCTTAGCCAGTAATATTTCTAACCCTGTAGACTGTGAAGCAAGTGCCACTAAGCAAGCCAATGAGAACTACAGGCTCCTATTCTACCGAATTTATTTTTTCCTATGTTCACTCATATGTATGTGTGTGGTGCAGAATACAGGCACACGGGCACAGGTGCCTGTGGAGTTGGAATTATAGGTAGTTGTGAGCCACCCAATGTGGGCACAGGAGTTGGAGGGGGCAAACTTGCAAGAGCAGTGTAGCTCCCATCTGCTGAGTCATCTCTCCAGCCCCCATGAACCAAACTGCTGTTCATCAGAATATCTACACCGTTCAATTTTACTTACTTACTACTCTGACATTTATGTGCCCACATGTGATCTCAGGCTTATGATTTGCCCACACATGAGTTTTATGCAAAATAGACCAATTTTAATTAAGTTTCTTAGCAAAATAAAAACATCATCAAGTGCGCAACGGTGGGTCACTCATGCAACAGTGGAGTTCCTTTTCCTTAGCAGAGTCTGAACCATGCTCATTTCCTTTAATCCTGTACTAAACTTCTAAAGAGGAATTCCAGCTTTTCAACTGTTTCTACTCTAAGTTTCCTTCCCTTCAACTTTGTGTAGCGGTCAAGTATGCTCTGTAACTAACTCATACTCTCACTAGCCTTCCATTCACTCATGTATTGAAGAGATGACATGGATGTCACAGATGCCAACAAGCAGCAGCAGGTGAGGCTCCTGCCATCCTGGAGCTTCCATTCTGATAGGAGTGAGAGTGGGGATGGGGTGGTGGTGATCACACAAGGGCCTCCCATCCCAAGATGGCAGGTGCTGTGACAATAAGGACCTGGGGTAACCATGTAGAGTGACTTTTCTCTCTAGTACATACTATGCATCATGCCAGGTTGTGTTCAGGAATTTGAATGCTATAAAACGGTGCCTCTGTAGTCCTCCATCAGTGATAAGGTCTGGCAACACTCAACTACAGCTGATACAAAAGAAGAGACATGGAAACTAACTGATCATGTCACCGTGGGTGAACAGTGACCCCTTAAAACCTACCAATCAAGTAAGCTGCCATGCACAGCACTGCACAAGAGCTAACTGTATTTACTGGTTCTGGGCATATGCATGCTTTTATACATAACACTGACTCTGACCTTAAAGGCAGTATAGAACCCGTGTGATGAGGGTCAGTGGTATTTACAGGCCAAGCAGAAAAAAATATTTTAAGCACCGGAGGGTTCAAGGCATTCCGCTCCTCTGTGAGGGGAAACAGTACAGCGTCTAGGCCTCGTATATCGGGCAGCCAGACTAACACAGAATAAGAGCTACAGGAAAGGTGTCTTTTGGTGACAGACATCTCTAAGCATTCAGCCCATGAGTTTTTATATTTCATGGAGGAAGTACTAGTTATCAATCAAAATAAGAAACTCCATTATAAACAGTATAATTCAGGTTATTAATAGTACATCATAGCGCTTAGTAGGTGCTCTGAAAGTTTTTGCTGGTGGTCAATGTGCTTCAGTTTCACAATCCAGATTTTGTACAGTTGAGACTTTGTTCACTAAAAGTGAGGGGTTTCCTCCTTTTTCATTGTTAACTAACAATGAAAATAGATTTTGACAGCAACGCGACTTAAAATACACAGGCACAGCAATCATTCAATCTGTAGGAGAACTCGCCAGTCCCCAATGGCTGAGCGGTAACCATCTTGCTGAATTCAGCTGCACAGACTCTGTTGACAATGGCAATGAACACGTTCATAATAATAATAAGGGCTTGTTTTAATAGAACGTTCCACACATTAAACACATTAATGACCCATGAAATAACTGTTTTATCTGTAACACATTAAGCAACATTACTAAAAACAATGTATTAATTGGTAGTAGGCTATTTCTTGAACGTTTATTTTTTTTTTTGAAAATATAAGATAGCAGGAAAATCACTTCATAACTTAATCAAAATTAGAACCATGCCACTTGTGTGAAAAAAAAAACTTGTAAAATGTGCTTGGTAATTTTAGACATATCATTTTGAGAAACTCCTACTTTTTTTTTTATCATAAATGGTATCTACCTGGATTGCGAGTTAAGCATGTTATTAGCATGTGAAGTGTTCATACTCTGCCACCTGAGTCCTTCCACAGCCTTTTCTCTCTCACCTGAACAGATCCATACACTTCCCACTCAAATGTTCTCCCTTCACCTCCTCCCTTTTCCAATTTTCAACCACTACCTTTGATGTGTTACAGCGCCAACACAGCATTTCCTACGCACACATGCTATCACAATTAAATCCAAAGCGACATCAAACAGTACACGCCGGCTCTCTACACAGGAAACATAATGCAGGCAGAAGACATGTGTGAATTTTCAGTGTGTTTTATAAATTCTCTTTTTTTTTTTTAGGGGGGAACATACAAAATATCAAACTAAAGGCAGTTATTTCACTGTCTGTTTCTTAGATATCAAAGAGAATTTTGAAACTCATCAAAGCTAACCTTCTGTTATGTACAACAGGCTGAGCTGAAAAGAATGTTAACAAGTTCAATTTTCATTCAATCAGCAGTACTGCTCTCTGAAATGTTTCATTGCAGGAAAGAAATAAAAATAATCTATATGGTAATTATGAGAATGAATCCCCCAGTAACTTTCAGCTACATGAAAGGTCAGTTCTATTCAAGATATTTTATCAGTCCCTTGCACATACCCCTGTCCTGTCATTTTAAATCTGAACAGCATTTTATTTTCCCATTTACAGCTACCTGCAGAATTAAGTACTTAAGCCAAATAAGAAAAAAAAAAAAAAAGAAGAAGAAGAAGAAAGAAAGAAAAAAAATGTTGAATGCTGGCAAAGGCTATAATAGCATAGAGATAAATCGTTCATCTGCTCTCTCTCAAGCCTCTGGGGCTGCAGATTTTTCTTCTCCTGGTGCACTGTGGGTATTCAAAACTTGTTCAACATGATTTCATTTCATTTCAGGCACTGCCTGAGAAAACTAAATTACAGAATCAATCATACAGAAGGTCAGAGTGAGACTTCATTACAAGTATTGCATGCTTGCATGAATATCTTTCATTTATGACTGACCCAATATGTCACAATAGCTGTCTAGTAAAAATAATCCACTTTCTGAAATTGATGTACTACTGATGTCGGTGCTACTCAGCAGGCTGGGCAGATTATAGAGAGGTGTTTAAAAAAAAAAAACCTTTGGAGCTCACATTGTCGGTTTTCAGAATTGCAATCTTTTGTAGATTAAAATAAGTTCCAGATGATCAACTAAACTGACAATAATGCTTAGAGGTAACAAATTTTTAAGTAAAATCTACTGCTGATTTTGATCTGCCAACCACATCCTGTCTTAAAAACCTCCACACCCACCACAAGCAAATCAAGATTGTTCTTTGAAGCCACAAACGCACAAACATTCGGTTTTTCAGTAATTCTCTTTTGAATACCGGAGGGGTATTTGCATTATTCTGAAGTATGAATGCTGATCGTTGGCCTCTTTTTAATGTCTCCCTTTTTGCTCCCACTCTGTCTTTTTTTTTAAAAAAAAAAATAATAATGGCATAAATGTGAGGAAGATAAACAGGTTGTACTGTGTGCCAGCAATAATGCAGCTAATCAGTCCTGTGACAAACTGTCAGTCTTTCTAGAGAAAAGCCGCTGCAGCTCTGAGGAAAAGCTGGTCTGGTATGACATAAACAAACTGGCTTTTCTTATTATATGATAGGCTTAATTCACCATAGCAATCCCTTACAGACAGCCATATTCATTTGGATAATAAAACTTGTTACTTGCATAAGATATGAAACAGCCCATGTGCCCTCAGATGCTGAAGGCACGATGTACACAGTATTATTTATTATTTCTGTGTTGACCTTCCTACAGGAAATCTCAGAGGAGGCTTCTGCAGAGCATTATGATGTAGCCAGCAACTCGGTACCCGGAGGGAGAAAGAGAGGAACCTTGACATAACCTATTTTTAACCATGCCTCTGGCGATTCTGAATTCAAGTTTACAGGTGAACATGTCAGGAGTCCACAGAACAAAGCCAATGACACATTGTATTCATCATAATTCTGTCCTGGTACATTTTATTTTTCCCAACATTTGTGATTTAAAATCCCATGACATTTTTCAAGGTGAAATTCTACTAGAATTTCCAACAAGATTAGTTTGCTTCAAGTCAAAATAAATAGCATTCAAGTTGAGCAGAACTTCAAACCAGTAGCCATAACCAAGATGAAGCCCATGTAAAGACAAGAGCCTGCGCTTAAAGTACCTATACTTTAAAAAAAAAAAATCAATGGAATAATTGAACTGCTTTAGTGATTAGCCATACATTACAAAAGAAGCATTAAAAATTGAGTCCTCGCTTCCAACGCCAGCCCTGGAAAGCATTGTCTTTAAGTGTATGTGAATATCATAATTATTTTATGATTCCATCTTTAGTTCTTTCCAATATAGTAAATTCAATTGACCATGAAATGAAATTTCATAGTCAAAATGCCTCCTTTACACTTTTTTATAGCAGCAATAACAGTTTTATAGCTTTGAGGCAAGGTAATTCATCAGATGTTTAATTTAAAGGCAGATTCTTATATTACTAATAAATATTTACCAATTTAATAAAGTACACATTTTAGCATATATTATATGGTCTTTTAAGTATTTCTGCAACTTGAATGAGCCTGACTGAGCATCTATAAATATGGCCAGGCCTAGTAAACTCCCTTGGTGACTAAACACCCTTTTTATCTTTATTATTTTCCAAGTATATTAGAAGCTAAGACTGTAGAGGAAGACAGAACCCTCCATTCCAGTGTCAAAAGGACAAAACAGTAAGAAAGTCCACAGGAAACAATTATTTGTGATGACAGGGAACATTTGTGAATACTTAATGACTATTTTCTGCCGGCTCCCTGCATTCTTCTCTGACAAAAAAAAAAAAAGTAAAAATGAAAACCCTTATGTTCAGCTCAAACACAAAAGATCACAGGCAAAGAAAATTATGTTGCCAAAATCCTATTTGGGAAAGTAATCTTACATTTCAGAGAGCACGCTGAATCTTTGCACTGTTAATCCACTACATATTTTGCAATCATGCGTCGCTATCTGGGGAATTAAAAATGAAACCAATAAACATCACTGGCATGGTCCTAATGCACAGAGAAATATGTAAACAAGCAATAGGATTTGTTTTTGTTATACCAACACATCTGTCTCATTTTATCAGGGTTTTAAAAAAAAAGTCCTATAAATTATTAATCTTGTTTTAAGATGGCTGGTTGGTGACTCACCTCCGCAGACAAACACATTACATACAGTGCTGGAGAAAAGACACAATCCCAGCAGAAGAGTTTAAAATACTTAAGCAGATTTATTCTGGTGATTGCTGACTATAATTGCACACTAAGAAAAATAGAAATAAAATTATCACATTAGCAATCCTTGCTCTCTAGAGTGCCTTATTCAATGTTTGTGACAATAAATAACACAATTAGGTGTATTTTACACTGTAACACAGGCTGTATTTTCCTCGCTGGATATAAGCAGATTTCCCCCTTTCCTCTGTATCACAGTTTGATATTTGATTTGAGGTGAGAACAAACCATATGTCATACACATTATGCCCTAATTCAACATTATGCTCTAATTCAACAAGTTTAATAGACCTGGGCACTTAAGATGGGCTTCCATGTTTAAAGGCTCGCCTGAGTAAGTTCTCATTTCAAGCACACCTCTGCATTAAAACAAAGGCAAAGGAAGACTGGCTGCCTTCAAAGCAGTGAGAAGCCTTCCTAAAGTTGGAAGACTCTTGTTGGCCATCCTCTACGGCTGTGAGTCACGCAATACCAGATACCAACCGAGCATTATGTTTAAAGGGCAATCAGTGCCCATCAGCAGGCAGGGAACAGAACCTGCCAGCTCCTTACCATGAGAACAAATGGCAAAGAGTAGTCGGGTGCTTACCATGTGCAGCCCATTGCTATGAAGCACTCCATCCTGCTCCACCAAGTTCCTTGAGATTGTGATGGAAGGGAGATCCAGGCTTTGAGGTGGAAACTGGGGTGTGAACTCGTTTCCCTGGGAAGGCAACGGATCGCTGAGAGCCTGAAAGGGTAGCAGTACATCGGGCATACCCAGGGTGGGGTCCGACTCTGGAGGAGGCGTGATCGGCGGAATTTCAAACTCTTCATCCCCAAGGCTTGGCGTGTGGAATGTCTGCTAAAAGGAAACAAAACACAGACACCCTCACAGTCAGTTTCTGTATTTTATCCCTCCTTAGAGGGAACAGGAAAAAACTTCCTGTGAAAACCTACATATCTAGGCCAAATATTTGTTTCTCAAATGAAAACATCTTAAACACAGATTTCCATATATAAAGTTTTGCTGATCGTTCTGATTAAAGATTTAAGTCTCATTATCATATGGTTTTAATGGAGTATCAGTATTAACAGTTTTTTAATGCGTACTTAATTAGCAACATCTGTCTTTGTTGTTAGTTGGAGCATTGGCGACATTAGATTTGGCTATATAACAAATTGCCACTTTATTGATATGTTAGTGAAACAGCTCAAATAGCTTACGCAATCTACATGCTTCATAAAACGCTCATGATTTTGTGGCGCGCGCACACGCATGTGCACACACACATTAACTAAGAAGTGAACATTACACATGTTTACTTTCTGCCACAACCTATAAAACAAGTAATATTAAACTTGTGGTTTGGTTTTTGAATTTTTCTTTACTGGCGTATTCCCAAGTGTAATAAATGCTTCTATGGAAATTGTTACTGTGTCATGCAACATTTTCTGTAAGGGTTATTGTGGCTCATATTAAAAGATGCGGGTGCTTTTATTGAAGCTATAAGGAAGACTGTTTTCTTTTACATGAACACTTCCATATGCATTTATCAGAACACCATCTACCAGGCTTCAACGTCTAAAGACTACCTAAAGCGTGCAAAGCCATCCTGGTATAGCTACATTAGGTACAGAGACGTTGCCTATTCACTTTGTTAGACTAAAACACATGCAAATCTTAGCAAGTTGTTTTTTGGGAAAGCTACTGGTGTTCTTCAGGTTGGGTTTTAAAGTGGGGTCTTTGAAGAATATCAGGGCTGCTTTGCATCTCAATTATATGAAGCATCTTTCTCTCACCATGTGGGTTACGTGAAGAGAGAAGAGACACCAAGATCCAAGATTTTGACTATTACTACTGCTACTATTTTATATACATATATGTACCTACTTTTTGGTGATGCACAGGATTTAAGAGGCCACTCTGATTGTTTTTTTTTATTCCTAGCTAAGAGGGTCACAGATGTAGTTCATTTATTATTAATAGTATTTGAAAGAGTGAACTGGCATGGGGTAATTGGAGTCTGCTATTATTGATAAAGAGACCTAATTAAGAGCTGAAAATCACCATTCTTCAAACTCTCAATTATGATGCTATATACTAACCACCTGAAAGGAAAGAGAAACAGACTCAATAGAGGGAGGGGGTAGTTCTCACCAAAAGCATTTCCTGCACACAGAACCTGACAAGTATTATTTGCAACTCACCAGAAAAAAAAAAAAAAAAAGCTCATAAACTACAGAATCTATGAAAGAGCAAGTGGCCACCTTGAGGGCCTTGGTAGACTCAATAAATGTTGAAAGAAAGAAAGAAAGAAAGAAAGAAAGAAAGAAAGAAAGAAAGAAAGGAAGGAAGGAAGGAAGGAAGGAAGGAAGGAAGGAAGGAAGGAAGAAAGAAAAGAAAAGTTGAAAGCGAATAAAACATTTGAGAGCCAGAACGAAGCGTTTGATATTCTGACATGGGCACTTTTGCAATGATGCCCCCCTTTTTCCAATGTCATTATCTTACTGTGGTACCCTGAGTTCTCTAGCAACAAAGGGATGAATTGGCCACAAACACGGTTGGCTAATGAACGTAACCCTATGGCTGCGTTCACTGTTATCTTGGCACTAATGTGGTCTAGTAACAGATGCAACTGTAATTTGTGACTCATTTGCTACCCCATTACTGCTTAATGAAATCTAACATATCACATTAACAATACGGATAAACACTCATTCTTGATATGTGGCATTTGGCTGTTTTCATTACCACTGTAATTAACACTTGAAATATTATTTCAATAAATATTTAAAGTACTTTAAAAATGGTCAGAGTAATCATGACACAGATAGAAAACATAACGCTAATGTGTGAATTTCAAACTTAGAGTACCCTGGTCCCTGTAGTGTTGTTCGCAGGACACTGTCCATGTGAAGGAAACTGGTTTCAGGCACGATCTGGGCTTAACAGCACGCCAACCTAAAGTCTTCCTGAATTAGTTTGCACTCATTAATGTTTAAAAAAAAAAAACCCGATAAATTTACTTTTAATGCAGTGATTGAGAAATTAGATGAGGGCCATAATGTGGCACATTAGCGTTGACTTTGGCTTTGTTTTTCAATCACGGGAAGATGCACAGTGAAGCCAGTGCGTAAGATTTTAAACCCTGGTATAAAGCACACCTCAGGCCAGGCAGTCAAAATTAAAGAGGGTTTCAATTTTTATTTTTGTTAAGGAATAGAGAGAGACACGTTATATATAATATGTCCCCGTGGCATAATTTTTTTAAAAGACACATTAATTTTAAGTTAGAAGCAATATATGTCTACATTGATCTAATAAAACAATGCAATGAAATGACATTGTAATATGTAACCAAGGAGATGCTAAAATCTTAACTACCTTTTAGGAGAGGTAAAATATTACATATGGATTCTTCCACAGAGAAAAGAGAGAGGTTCAACATCAAATACAATATAAGTACCTCAGATCCAAAACATTGTTTTCTGAGAGAATAAAAGTCACCATAAATCCCATCAACAAAGAAGGACATGGACACTAGGTCAGATGAGTCATTTAGAGTTTATATGATCAATTTTTATAGATACTGACTTTTCAGCATTTACCTTGAACATGTTAAAGTGGTGTGTGCATGGCTAAACACCATCTGTACTGAAATGTTCAAAACATTTGTTCCTTTTGATAAGAATGCAAATCTGGAGAACTGTTGTATCAACATATAACAGCCGACGTCTGACACGGTGAATTATCACAGCTGGAATTAAATTGTTTCTGAACAGCTGCTGGCAGCACAGCTTTCATCAATGTTTGATTCAAATGTAGAGGAAAAAAAAAAATCCCACAGAATGAAACATCATGTTGTTCTTACAGATGGAGTTTGTGTTCATTATCCCAAACAGCACAGCAGCCAGTGCCAAACCATATTCTAAGCTGTCTTCTGCTTGCAAAGATGGTCAATGGAAAATAATTAATCTATGAAATCCCTTACTTCTCAAGTCTCCACTTACGCTAATAATTTTTACACATTAATTTCTTTCATATTACTTGCTCCCCTGTACCAAGATCATTTGCAAAGCCATTACTATTTTCAATCTCTGGGGTCAAGCTGGTTCACTCTCCTATATCTGAATGTATTTGGAAAATGAAGACTTTTTATTGCCCAAGCCACAGAGGAACTGTTCCATTTGGACTGATTTCATACTTCTGTTTGTTCTTGTTTGAAAATGTTAACTCTCACACAATCTACCCTTTTAGGAAAACGTTTTATTGATCTAATCAAGTATCTTGAGATGCTTTTCTTTCCATTTTCCTTCCGCCCTCCCCCCCCCAGAAAGCATGCCAACAGGACCAGACAAAGGTGGGAAGTGACAAGTAAGAAATACAGTAGAAACAGCAAGAAGACAATGCTTATTCCATGTATACCTGCAAACTAGCACAAAGCAGGAGAAAACATGGCACTGCAAGCTGAGCGCATCACCCAGGACTCCCGGCTACAATCCTATCTTGGTGTTTATTCACTGACTCAGACCCTCAATAATTTCTCACTGGACTTCTACTATTGTGGACATTGTGCTAGGTGGTGGGGTTCTAACAACAAAATACCCATTGCGCATAACTCTAGAAACCATAACACTGTCGGCCATACTGCCCTAAGCCATGACAGTCAAGGATGTTAACCACAGAGAATTAGGAAGCAAAATACTTCCTATTAAAGTTTTCAAATACCCAGTCATCTGCTTAGATATACAGCTCTCTCTCTCTCTCTCTCTCTCTCTCTCTCTCTCTCTCTCTCTGTGTGTGTGTGTGTGTGTGTGTGTGTGTACTTTTTTCCACCAAGAGATTCACTTAAGTTTCAAATGTAACAACAGCCTGTGGACAGTGATAAAGTCTTGTCAAGTTATTTTCTTTTCCAATAGGCTTTTCTCATTTTCCTCCAAAGTTGTTACCTTGTGCCACAGGAGAGAAATTTGATACCTTGCCTTTCCCTTCAAGCCTATTAAATTATCTATACAACACACAAAACAGGAACAGACGTGGTAAGGCAGACACCCACCTCACTGGCAGCAAAGAAGGCGTTGTTTGCCTCAGCCATGTTCATGTAGTTATTATTTCCAAACTGAAAAAAAAAAAAACAACAATATTGATTTATGTTAATGGGAAGCAAAGTAAAAACCTGCAATTGTTCATTTAATACTCAGAAGTGACTGGGAAAGAAGGCCACTGTAGTGGGGTTCATGGGCCAAACTGGAAAATGTTAAACTGTACTTATTGTGAATGAGTTCCTTCTGCAACTAGAGCACAGAGTTATACTGACAATAATTCTAGAAAATAGTTCTGTTTCTCCCCATGACTGATAGTGAAAGGAGACAATTACAACCATTTGGCTGTCCGGTCACTAGTGTGCTGTTTATTAAATTGGCATTCATCAGGGGTTGGAAGAAAAGGAGTCCCCAAGAAAACCACTTGGATATCTTTTAAAGCATGCTGGGATTTCATACTTTACTTTTCAAGAACAGGTGTCACATGTGTGGATAGGTTAAAAATGTGAATTAAAGGGAATACAATTCAATTTCCAAGACTCAAAATCTATTTTCTGGTGAATGGGGTGTGGCATGAATATAAATAAATAAGACTAAAGAATATTTCTAAAGTCTCCACGCGGAGCTTACCACCATATCTAGCTCCATCACAGCTGCTGAAAGCCGTGCTATTTAATCTCTCCATGTAACATTAAGTGCAAAGAGGTTTAGAAAATAAGCAGGATCCTATGAACACAGCAAGTTTTATTTCATTCCCTAACACAATGGCCCATTCATATCAACACAAATAAGACTGTATCAGCATTTCAGATGTAAGCTCTTTACTTCTAGGGACCTGTTATCAAAATGTAAGGCTTGGATTTGGGCAGAAATGTATTTTCAGGTTCGAATGGTCTAGGTAGGCACATTTTGTTGCTTTCAACATTCTGCTATCAGTCTAGTAATATGGGAAAGCTCTGTGGGCATAATTACCTGGAGCTGTGTTATTTTTCATGATGTTTAAATGTTAAGAGAATGTTCTTGCATAAAGTACTCTATTCATTTCCTTTAATGCATCAAAAGAAGCACAGGTGTGGTCTCCAAGGAGTGAAATGTACGTAGACATTTTCTAATATATATTAAAGCTAGTAATTACATTAAAGTAAAAGGTATAATTTTCCCAAGAGATAAACAGGTAGATCAATGAATGGCTGGCTGGATGGGTGGGTGGATGGGTGAGCAGATGGACAGTGTTAGAAATAGGTACACAGATACTCTGACACACATGTAGATGGATACAGGAACGAGTAGAGAACAGACACGTGGATACGGAAAACCCATGTAACCCTCCTCTCAACACCACTTATTTCTTGGGGGCTCTCGGCCCAATCCTCAACCTGTAGGAACCTGGATGGACACGCTGCACGTTCTGTCAGGGATGCAAGAGCTATGCGAGATTTACAGGGAACACTATTGGCTCCAGAGAGTTGGTAAGGTCTACAGAGGTAAATCAACCACCTCAGGCCACGTCAAAACACACACACACACACACACACACACACACACACACACACATGCCACGCGCTCACACACTTCTTCATTTTTTTCAGTGTTAAAAATATGTCAGAGCAAAACCCCACTGGCTTCTGCCATCCTTCCTTTTCTCCAGGAAATGCTCAGGCCTACAATCAAATATGACCCATATCTGAATCTATATATGCCATGTTTCAATCCTGAACACCCACCCCCAAATGCCTGACAGCCAGTATCACAACTTTAACATTATTTAAATGTCGGCTTTGTTGGGGAATTAGAAATCCATTTAAGGCAAAGAGCTCATTATCAGAGAGTATTTTTTTAAGATTAAACTCACTTATTATCTAATAGCACCTAGAACAACAAAGGAAAATAAAATGGCTATTAAACTAAAGGCCTAAACAATTCAAAAAAAAAAAAAAACAAATTAAGCTCAGAGTGAAATAAGAACTGGGTTAGAAATCCTCTTCAGAACAGTTAGTATGCGAATGTAATTACTGAAGAAACTACAGCTAATCAGCTGTGAATTGTATCCATTAATTAGTATTTGCCCTGGAGAAATGAGAAAAATCAGTAACAACGCTGGCACCGCCACGGTGCTGATGAGCTGCGAGAGGGCCGAACTGCGTTTAGTCAAGCAGGTGGCTCCAGCGGTCCACATAATTTGAAAAAGCTCTCACCTGGAGGGGGGAGCTGGAGCGGACAGAACACTCCTTGAATATCTCTTGTATCTGCATAAGGCCTTAATTAATGGCTTTTAATTTGGAAGCACTTGTTGATCGGCAGGGAGCAGTTATAAATCATTTCAAGTAGAAGCAAGGGTTTACCTTCTACCTGGTGTAGAGGATGTTGGTGAGGAGCAGGGGGTTGTTTAACCTCTAACGCAGAAGAGAACCCCACATCTCATTGGGTGCTGTGAACCCCACATTTCATTGGGTGCTGTGGATTTCTTACCTGCTAAACCCAGCCAATCCGGTAGCCAGAATGAAAGGAGTGGCATTTTGCTCCTGGCTACTTTCTTGCTCCCAGTGCTACTTTATTTTTTATTTCTTCTAAAATTTGTCTGGGTTTGCTTATTCGTTTGAGACATAGTCTTGCTTCGGAGCCCAGGCTGCTCTGAGAACAGATTTTTCATCCTCCTATCTCCTTCTCTAGAGTACTCAGCCTCCAGGAGAGTGCCACCATACTCCCCGTTCCCCTCCCTCATTTATTTCATGTTAAAGTGTGGCCTATGAGTCCTGCTTCACTTGTTTGATGTTTAAGAACAGATCGAACTCTGAGAGGAAAAACACTCCTTTGGGGTAGACCGCTAATATAATGACCTAAGAACAATTAACTTTGAGTTGTGTACAATTAAATTTAGTTTGAGTTCTAGGAGGCGGTGACATTGGAAAAAACCTGCAACATACCCCCTCCAGGTCCAGGAGGAAAGGGCCTGGGCTGGGCTCCCCACCCCCAGGGCACCGCCATTCACTGGGCTAACCATGCCTGGCATGTTAGAAGCAGCCCAATATTTGTTGAAAGAATGAAAGGCTGATCTCCCGCAAACTTAGGTGACCCATAATCACCCCTGCCACCCTAGGTCATCTGTCAAATATTTTAATGATAATTAATAATGAGTGGTAGCCATGGAAGCCTTCTGTAAATATTTTTTCATTTCATTTCCCAAAGTGGGACTAAGAGCAATCCATTTTCCCAACAGCTAACAAGAAAATTATCTGATCGGCAGACCGAGGCTTCTGGGGGGCATGTCACCTGCCCCAGAGGATTTGAGCATGCCTACCTGGTACCCCCCAGCCTCGTTCTGCATCCCTCACATGCCAAGACCCATATACAAATCTCCTCTTTCACTGGGTGATCAGTTCAAATTTTAAACTTTATTGTTATCTCTATTATGAATTTCCCAGAGGGTGTTCTAAAGTTCCCAGGTCTATTACAATGATCCTCCAGGAAACAGCTTCACATCCAGTGTTAACAGGGAAACGGTCCTGGGTGAGCCTCCATGCTTTCTATGAACCTCAAGGCTCTGTGAACTTTCAGTCTGTTCAATCTACAAACAACTACAGCCCACCTGTTTAAGGAACTGTGCTTGGGGACACAATGGTGACATAAATGAGGTTCCCAAGAAAGAAAAATAACATGTGGATCTCTTTCTTTTGTTTACCTCACAATAACTAAACTCTTTGGGAAGCCTTATTGAAAAGACATTGATGATACACCTCCTTCTCCTCCTTTTTCTCATCCTCCTCTTCTCCTGAATCACTCATGCAAAAGCTAATCCTATCTACACTGTAGCAAAACCTATACATTTTTTAAAAAATCAGCTAAGGGTTTCTAACTTTTCCATCCCACGTCACCACCTAACTCTAAATTATTGAGTTGATAACCTCCAAAGATCCCCCTACTCGGTCCTATAAAGGTCTTTATGACTTCTCAAGACTCACAGCAAAATATTTTAAACCAGTAAGATGACTGAGGAGAGCACTTAATTGCTGTGAGGGACACATGAAAACATCTTAATGAGCACACATGTGGGACTTTCAACCTTCATGAAGAGCACACTGGCAACAGGTCCTCATCCACACTGATAAAAACTCCAATAGCTGCTACCCACCACCAAAGACAGGACTGTAAAGGAGAAGCAAATTAGTCTGCAGGAGGAGTTCCTGTCTCTTAACAGCTTCACAAAAGAACACCCCTACTGTACTTGGAGGTGGATTTGCTTGTGCTGAATGATGACTAATTATGGCTTCAGCAAACACAATTTATGAAGGACAGCAATTAAAAAGGATTTCGTAGAAATGCATCAAAGAACATCATGCCCATGGCCCATGTGGCCACGTGAAGTATCACAGTAAAATAATGCAGATCGGAAAGTCTAGCTCAGCTAGCAACAGGCTTGGGATAAAGAAAAGCAGAGACAAAACCCCATCTGGAAGCACAAGGCAGATACTTGGGTTTGGCCAGTCCACAGCATCATCTCTGCTGAAATTGTTTTAACACTCATGTGAAGAAGTGCATAGACTTCTAATAGAGCAGCATTAACAATACGATCTCAAACAGCTAAGTGGCACGAATTTGTTAAAAAAAGATATTCCTCCAAATTCTTCTCTTTCCCCATAAATTTGTTAGCGGACACCATCCAAGTCGGTGCCTCACCCAGATACCTGTCAAGTTATGTACATAAACAAACTATGCCATTACAAAGCAAGTGCACCAGGCCTGGCCATGTGATGGAGGAGGCGGCAGGTAAAGTCCACTCACTCTTGATGGCTCTGATAAACATACCCTGGAAAAATGACTGATGGGTATCAAGCTGCAATCCTACTGAGGCTCAAAAGCCCACAGGGTAACAATGCTGACATGACAAACGGTGGCAGTGCTGATGACTACCATGGCAGATATGAAGCACCCTACCAAGAAACAAAGATTGATGGGTGCACAAAGACCATCTGCAGTGTCACCAAAGGTGAGGGGCACAACAGAAATCTGGAAAAAAAAAAAGAAATAAAAGAAAAGCTACAGAGGTGGGACTCATGATGGTTTACTTTGACCACAGGGTGAAAGTGGTGTGCGCTGCACAGACACTGTACAGCCCTTGGATTTTGAACTCTGATTGAGGCCAGTGAAAGGCAGCAGGATCTACTCCTGAACCACTGGACAGCAGCAGCAAGTCACAGTTCCCTGTCAGCCATGTGATCATGATGGAAGCAAAGGAGACTCCATGGGGTGCTTCTCCTTCAGAGCTTCTCAGATACTGATTATCTGTATTTTCTTCTCACTGTGTCTACAGAGCTCCCATCTATGTGTGCACATAGATACCCAAGGCTTGATGATAATGTGGGTTTTGTGTGGGTGATTATTCCCAACTGTCAATAAGGTAGGTTTGTAAACATTCTTGTCCCAGTAACTAAGGTGCCTCACAGAATAACTTGAGGGAAGAGAGATTTATTTTGGCTCCTGGTTTCAGACCATGAGGGAAACATATGATGAACAGAGGAGATTATCGTGGTCCAGAGACACAGAGACAATGGAGACTCAGGAAGCAGTCATGCACAAGGGTCTACCCTACCCCACCTCCCAAAGTTGTCAGGTCCTTCAAAGTGAACAGCACACAATGGGGAACCTAGGCCCATTGCCCTTTGGCTGCAGGAGCCTCTTAGCAGGTTACCCCTACTCCACCAAACTGCAAACAGACTATACATAACACTGCCACGGAGGCCTTTGTCACCCATGTGCAAAACTTTCCAGTGACTTCCCACTGACTCAGGAAAAGGGACATCCACGCTTCCTTCCTGACATTGTCCCAACACTCTCATTGCTCATGCTACTTCATCCTGACCGTCTCCTTGCTGTCCCAACAACATCTGAGACCCAGGCCTACCTCAGGGCCTTGTACTGGCTGGTTCTTCCATTTGGATCATTGTCCCTCCAAATGTCCCCATGGCTTATACATCCCCTCCTGAGTCTTCCCTGGGTGCCACCTGTTCAATGACAAACACGTTCCTGTGCTGCCTCCATCGTCAACACTCTCGATCCTTTTTTTCCCCACTCTACTTTTTCCATTGGCACTTTCAGTATCCCACAGTACAGTCAACATCCTTCTCCTGTGGGTAGAATATGAATTTAGTGAGGTGAACGTTGTGTCTATTTGTTACATAGAAGGCTACTAACAAGAAGAATGGTAAATGGTAGATGCTCAAAAGATCTGTTCTGAATGAACCAATGGTGAGAAGTCAAAGTGCTCTCCAAGCCTCTCAAGCCACAGCATCATCTCCTGAAATTCAAAGGACAAGAAGGACCCACCATCACTGTTGTCCCCACACAACATCTATGAGCACAAAAAGCAGAAAGAGGGGAACACACATTCTAAGAAGTAACACTCTAAACTCCAGAGACACGGTTCCTGAAAAGGCGCTATAGGCCAGTCTATAGCCTAGGACAGTAGCCATGTATAGCAACAAGCCAGAGCATTTCCAAGAAGCCAGAAGAGAGTATCCAGAAGGTTCCCAATGCAAAGAAATGATGCGTACATGACGGGACAGAGGTGTGACCAGGATCATCCCTGACCTGACCATTACAAGGTGGACTGAACTGTCACACTGTGCCTATGAGTATGGTCAATTACTATGTCCACTAAAAAGGAAAGATCCATATGAAAGAGTCAGAGGTGAAGAAGTGTAGGGTGGGCTGCTGGGGATGGTACTATTGTTGGCAAAACACAGGGTACTATGACTAGATGCACTGATAGGCAGGATGCTGGGAGAAGACAACCAACCACGTGGTGTCAAAGGGGACAGGCTTCAGGTACTCAATTTAATGGCTGATTCTTTTTTTTTTTTTTTTCTAATTTAAAATACTTTCTTTCAAAGAAATGTTCTTTAGTCTGAATACCTGTTATTCAAAGTGGATGGCTAAGGACCAGACAGTAATGCCTGTTCAAGCACACGAATTACCTGACCCTACCATGACTGACTTTATCAAATCTTCAGGCTGTGGGGCTCTAATATAATGCTTTAGGGTTTCCTCTGGAAGTGTACAGCATGCCAATATTTGCCTAGGTCATTTTAGACTAATGTTCTCTTGAAAAAGAAACACCCCCCCTTTTTTTCTCTCCCTCCCCACATTTTGGGTTTTGCTTTGAGAAGGGATACTGATGTATAGCATAGGCTCGCCCCACATTGGCCACTCTCCTGCCTTAGATTCCTGAAATGGGTTAGCAGATACGCCTCACCATGCTGGCTTTAAAGGAGTTTTTCTAAGGCTCTCGAATGAGCTAAGGGTGATGCTGGGGTCTCATCTTCATTTGTTGTTGTTATGTAGAGCAGTATGGGCTCAATACAGTTTCAGCGCGGGAGTTTGTCATGGTTTGTGAGGAGGCCACCCACCTAATTCCTTTAACCCCACCACCAGGACAGTCAGAAACGTCTGAGCCGATATCAGGAAGTGAATGCAAGCTTTGCTGACAGAGTTTTAGCAAGTGGTGTGGCCACACAAGTAACAGCAAAACCTAAACATATGGACGCTACTCAAACACAGAGGCCTTTGGAGTCTCGTGATCTGGATGCATTTGAGTTTGTGAATCATACAACCATCTGGACAAGTTAACAGTGACAGGGGAAAAAAGACACTTGTTTAATATAAAATATATATTATATACACAAACACACACACGCATGTGTGAGCAAAGAGATGAAGGTTTCAGAATCAAGAGAGTTTCGTGCCAAAGTGGAGTAATCGTTGGACTGACCAACAAACACTCACCAATACTTCCAGAATAGAAAATAGGAGACGAGTATATCTGAACACACTACTGTAAAAATGCCAAGAGCAACACAACACTCTGTGAGCAGTCTTGCATAGCCCACCTGTGTGCTTCCCCTTCCTTCCCCCAAAGCTGAGTACTCACTGGATGCCAGTTAGTAGGACTTATTTGGGGAATGTATTACCTAACTGTAAGGATGAGGAAGAGTTGTGGCTGTTGCTTTTACAGGGACAATATGTGGTTGAGATGATGGGCAAGAAAAACAAGGCATCAACATAAGGAACAAGTCAGCAACTCATAGTCACCAAAGTCAGGGAAAGAAAAAGTCAGAACGAAATAGTCACTTAGAAAAAGGAGTCTTGGACTTAGGAAGTGGGTGTGGGGACAGGGAACTCCAAGCAGGGGTGAGTGGGATGGACAACGCTCTGGACTAATCATGCACAGGGCTTGTTTAAAGATCAAAACAGCAAAGTGAGCAGAGAGGGAGAGAAGGCAGGCAGGGGCCATAAAGGTCAGCCTTCGTATTTTTAAATGTACTCAAAAGAGGAGGTCTAAGAAAGATTCTGCTGGAAGAGGAGGAGATCTCTCTACAAAGGTACACTTGTATATGTACATCAATGATCTGAGCACACAAAAGCCGTACTGAAAGAGAGCACAAGCACTAGGGATGTGGCTTAATGGGAGGTATCTTTGCACCATGTGCAAAGGCCTAGCATACAAAGAAAAACAAAAAACAAAACAGGAAATATCCAAGGATGGCATAAGGGTACCCTGTCAACAGTGCACACAGACAATCAGCAGGGAGAAAGAAACACAGGAAACACTTTACCATGAGGCTGTCCAAATCTAGTGTTTGGACTCACTGAACTAGCAAAGGGGTCAGTTTAAGATTCTAGCTGACCTACACACAACTAGGTACCTCTGCCCTCCATGTATGTCAGTTTTCCATTGTATAATACTGACATAAGAAGCCATCAGCCTTGTAAGGTTTTGAGAATTCAACAGGCTATTGCATAAAATACCATCTTTCTTAACCACACTAGTAGCCAGTGGAAAGGCCAAAAGCAGATCAAGTCTGATGACTGTGGCCCCTGTGACAGCACAGGAGAGTTCACGACTCAAAAACTCCAATGGCAAGGCTGAGGAGATGGCTTGTCCAGAAAGTACTTGCCACTTCAGCCCAGAAATAAGGGATGTGAGTTCTGATCCCCAGGAAGCACGTAAAAAAGTGGGGCTGGCAATGCAAGTCACCTGATCCCCGGAGCAAGCTGACCAGCCATGCTAGTGAGCATGGCGAGTTCCGGCTTCAGCAAGAAACCCTGCTGCACTGTAACTTGGGGAAGAAATCCAATATCAAATTCAGGCCTCCACACATGCACTAGTGTACTTGTGCGTGCACGTGCTTGCACACACACACATACACACACACACACACAGAAACACAAACCAAAATAATCACAGCTTCCCTGTGGTATCCAGATCAAAATCCAAGTTCCTTTCCAGAGTAACAATTCGCTACAATTCCAGATGCTGGAGCCTCTCTTAAACAACCCCTTCTCACAGGGTGGCTCTTGCCACCAGGCTCCAGGCACATTGCCTTGCTCCTCAACCTCTGAACCCAGGTCCCTTCCCCAAACCACTACACCAGCTGCTCCCAGCCTAGACCACTCTCCTGTTTTATTTTCCGCAAGTCTCTGCCCTCTGTTCTCAACTCAGATCAAACAGTGAAGCCATCTACACCCTGCACACGCACCTTCACAACCCTTCCCATGGCTCTGCCTTCTGTCTTGTTGGAGTCAAAGTCAATTATCACACAGTGACTTTCCTGCACTCATGTTTGTTACTGTCTCACCCTCTCATTCCAAGGGAGAGTCTGTGGTGACAAGGGTTTCCTTTGGCTCTCTGATGTTTCTTTTCAACATGGGATAATGTCTGGCCCACAACTGGTAGTCCGTGTATATGTAGAATGAATGAACAAACAGGTGAACTGGAGAGACCTCAGTTCAAATCCCAATGCTGCCATTTCAAGCTGGGCATCATCAGGAGAGCCCGGTAGTGCTATCTTTAATCTCCTCATTTCTAGAGAAGAAATGACAGAAGTCTGAGGAAATGGACTGTGTAAGGGCAAGGAGGGCAAAGCCAAACCGCCAGCCAATGACCTCATGCAGAAAGAGCCAAGGGGGAGAAGCCTGAGGATGAAGGAACGCAGTAACTGGATAAAATAAGGTCTCATTGAGGTACTTTATGTAATATTTATTAGTAGCCCATTATATAAGAAGGAGCAACAGATAGCGTGCTAAAAATAAGTTCTGATTTCTGCCCCAGAGTCTACTAATGGGGAAACCAGATACAACTCTCCATGGTGGGAACAACACTGGAAAGAACTCTCTCTGGAAAGCCATGGGGGTTTTGAAAGGAACCACTTGAGTGAAGTGAGGGGCATGTGGGAGGTTGCCTGGGAAGTAAGAGCATGCTAGGATGGAAAGTTACTGAGTTGAGGCTCAAGGTCACGGTGGTAGGTGGGGCAGGCCAAGAGACGCAAACACAGCATTCATGACAGCAGAGTCCCTGCTACAGGAGCCTGCACATGAGTACTAGTGTGGAAGGCTGAGCCACAACATGAGCGTGGATAACGGGAGACATGTCCATGTTTGTCGGCAGAGAAAGACTGAACATGGAGAGAAAGATCTGGCCAGACGTGGTAGCTCACCTACAGCTGTATAAACATTCAGGCATCTAAGGCAGGAGGGCTGCTAGTTCAAACCCAGCCTGGTCTACGTAGCAAGATTCTATCTACAGCAACGAAATTCGTAATGTCTATTCTGTGCATCTCCTTGGCAAATGAAAGGACATCACATAGTGTCAGCAAAGGACAGAAGAAACATATATGATCTGATTTGGTTTTGTGAGGATCACTGAAATACAGCAAAGCTTGCCATTAGCCCTGAAGGAAAAAGGAGTTACTTGGTCTGTTGTTGCTTCAAGAACTAGGAAGATTCACCATCTGTTTGCCAAGAGATGTGAAGGTTACACTGAAACTTCTAACAGCAGAACTTTAAGACTGAGAAAATGCTGCAGCCTATAATAAGTATTGGCTTCACCGTGAAGAATAACAATTTAGCTGTCATCTGCCATGGGCACTTAAGTATAAATTAGTTTTCAATAAACGGTTCCACTGATGTACATAGTATCATCTTTAAGGATGCTCAGAAAACAAGTCCTTAAAAAAAGGCAGCTAACATGATACCATCCCACACCTGGCTGGACTGGACTCTTCTCCCCAAGCTCCAAGGCGATCGGTGCATCACTCTACACTGTTAAAGCAATCTACTGCACCATCAGTCTCTCTGTTGGACTCCTTGGGGCCAGAGACTGAGCCCCCCAGAGCCTCACCCACAGGAAGTCCTCAACTGATAATGGCACAGCCATGGAGTGGTTAGGGATGTGTTACTAAACGACTTATTATCTTCCCTTTTCATGAAATGGCTAGTATGAGTCAGTCCACATCAAAGTCAGATGAACCACTGCTATTATGATTTAACAAAGCCTGAAAACACAGTAGAAATGAAAAGTCATAGAAGATAAAAATCTAAGGTGCTATCAGATTTTGCATTTTTCCTGCAATCAAATGATTAAGGACCCAGGAGGCATTCTAAAAAGAAACCAAGGTCTCTAAAGGCATATGTACACTGGGGACCCTTAGCATTTATCTTAGACATTACTTCCTGTAGGAAATGACGTTTCAAATTATAAAAAGAAACAACAAACTAAGTAAAATGAAGGTCTGTGTTTTTAAATGAAGAACTTTGACTAGTTACAAAATGTCTTCAGTTCAGTAACTCAATTCTACTAAGCAATGGGAAAAACATCTGTTCTCTAAACTCAGTCTTTCTAATTATGATTTAGCAAGAGTGCCAGAAAATCATTGATGGCTTCCTAATGTTCTCCTGTCTTTGATTTCTAAAGTCTAAGATTTGATGTTCCATAGCCATCATATGTTCAGCCGCCTAAACTAAACAATTAACAAACAGATATATAGACAAATTCATGCATGCAAATATATAGGTTAGGGACTCTCAACCAGAGGCGATTACATTCCCTGGAAATAATGATCATGTCTGGTGTTTTTACCTAGAAGGTAAGAAGGAAGGATGCTGCCGAATCACCTCAGCAATCCAGACCCAGACCTATCCATCCAGTGAGCATAAACAAAAGATAAAAGATACAGTATTAAAAAGATAAGTACAACAGACCTATTGCTTGTAGACCGTCAGAACGCCACTTTCTCAGAGTGGGTATCCGTCTGACTCTGAACATCTTTATTCATAAGATTATTGGCTGATATCAAGGTGAATGTGTTTCAAATATGTAGTGATAAGTGGGTTGTCAGCTATGAGCTTTATGTATACAAATATTCATTGGCTCTTATTTTCTTCCTGATGAGAGTAAGTCAAGAAATAGAAATAGTTGACATGTTCTTCTAAGGCTAATATTTTCTAAGAAAATCAATAAGTCCATAAATCCTTCATGCAATATTTTAAGTAACTCAATGTGTTTATTCTTTGGTCTTAATCATATCTGATAAACCAAAGATATAAGGCTTTCTTAAATAAAAAACATCAATGACAAGCTCATAAGCATATATAACATGGAATGACGTATAATCATTTAATCCCAGCAGGATTACACCAGTTCCAGGAATGTCTATAATTCGCAGCCATGACTGACAGGAAGGCAAAGATACTCACTCAGAAAGTTTCAGACTCTGGGAAAGAGCAGGTAGCACTTTGGCCAGAGAGACAGCAGGCCAGGAGTTTACTCATAGCTGAGAAGCCCCTCTGTACACACAGCAAGAACACCTCATTTCCACACATCTTCCTGTGGTTTTACAGGGATTCAAATCCTGGAAGGACAACTTTTGACCAGATGGCTGCTGACCAGCCCCCATTATCTCTACTTGACCAATGATATTTGTATGCCTAAACTCTTTTAGTTGGGACAGCTCATGTGAGACAGTAAATCCACTTCCGATGTGGTCTTAGGGCAAATGAGGGCAATCAGATTCCCCTCAATCAACTATTCCCAAATCTTACATTTACTTTTAAAAGTGGGCTTTCTAAAAAGCAGTTTGAGTATGGGGGTAATCATCATAAACATAGCTATAAAAATAAAATTTCTTCAAAGCAGGGCCATTGGCTTTCATCTTGAAGACAAATAATGAAATTTTGCCAAGTTGTCCAGTATTAATCTGGTACACAGCTCAAATTTATTTTAGTATTTTGTATAAACAATCATGAAATGAAGTATTTCGAAATAAAAGGCATTTTTTCTTAGGGTCCTAGGCACTGCACACTAATACATTCAAGATTACCTTCAAATTTCCTTACATGAGTCCAAAAGATGTGTCTACTCAGCAATCTGTGAGCAGTTCTTTCTAAATCACATCAGCAAAAACACAATCCTATTCCAGAAGAGTGTCTTCACTGGATGGAGGCAACCTGAAGAAAGCCGCTGGTGCAAACGTGGCCAAAGCGAAGAATGGCAGATGAAAAAAGCATAGAACAATTATAGAAAGCTACGGGTGATGCTGCATTTGAGCTCAAAACTAAGAATACTGCCTCAGAAATATTTATCTCTATTATATTACAGCTACACTGAAGCATATATGTGAGTAGATTCCTGCATAGGAAACCAAGGTAAGCTCCCGGCTCTTAAGTAAAAGGGCAGGCCCCTGTTTAGAGCAACTCCCCTCTAAATTGCACACATTACCACTTATTCCTAACAAAAAGTTATTCTTCTTGTTGTGACTAGTGGAAATATATATATATATATATAATATTATACATGTTATAGATTACATATAATATTTAGATTATATATTATGCATGTTATATATAACAGGTTATATAATGTGGTGGTATAATATTATATGTATACATTATTATATATCATTATATATTATATATTATATATCTATTATATATAATTATATATCTATTATATTATGTTATATATTATATATAATGTATTATATGTTATATATCACAGACATATAATATATATAATATAATAATTATATACTATCCATGATTATATATATATATATATATATATATATATATATATATATATATATATGGCACACTAAAAATTATTGCACATCCCATGGGTGCTGGTTAATAAGTGCGAGAAAAGTTAAAAGTCACCTTTTGAACCAAAATATAAAATTACCTGGCCATCATAAAAATCAGTTAGAGGCATGACACTTTTAAGAACAACAGCTGCCTTTCTATCAAAATTAATATTGAAAGTAAACCCTGTCTAATGGGGCCCCTGAGATTAGTGACAGATCCCATGAGGGGTGTCCATCTGGCACTGGCCATAAGCTGTTTCCTTCTACTCTACGACACATTCCACTCCAAAAATATACCCTTGCTGATAAACCATGTCCTGGGCATGATGCTGACTGCCCAACACTTGACTCAGATGTTTTAATGACTGTATCAAGAAGATGAAGAGCTCAGGCTGACATCAAAACACACAGCTAGAAAACAACCTCAAACAGGCATGCAGCAGGGAGGTTCTCGACAAAGGTTCTCTATGGGTGACGACTTCTCTTGAGGTAAGAGGGCAGACATAGGAAATCAAAGTTCTTCTTTCTGTGAAGAAAGCACGGAGAGCTGAGGTTGCCTTACCCCAGCTCAACTGTCACCTCTCTACAGTGGTTTTAGAAACAAGAGAGATAATGAAACCTTCACAGTCCAGTGTGCTCACTGTTAGGCAAGATGTTAGAAAATGTTGAACATCAAACAGAGCTGGTTTTTGTTTTGTCTGAAAAGTTATTTTTGTGTGTGAATATGTGTGTGTGTGCCTGCAAGGGAAAGGGAAGGTATCAGATCCACTGGCAACAGAATTACAGGTGGCTGTGAGCTGCCTCAAGCAGGGTGCTGGGAATCAAATGTAGGTCCTCTGGAAGAACAAGACCCTTAACTGCTGAGTCATCTCTCTAGCCCTTTAACAATTTTTAAGTACAAGACTGTTTTGTTTCATCAAGGCGATGGGGTTTACTTCCTGGTGGGGAGAAGCTAAAGCTAGTGTTTTATGGGGTCACGTGGAACTACACACAGCGCGGCTTTTTGACAAAAACTGAACAAGAGATCCTCACACTAGCCTCAAGAAAGATGACGGGAGGTTCAGGTAATGACATGGGGTCTCAGAAAGCAGCCACAGCTACTGAAGCAGAAAACGTCTTTTGACACTGCACCAAATGTAACATATTTCAAATAAAACCTCAGGTTCACCAAGCCTTGGAGACTCCAATTCCGTAGCAAGTCTCTCTTAAAAGAGTTCTTTCCCAAGAGTTCTCTTCCATCAAAGTGAAGCCAGCATTCTAAGCACCTTCAGTGTGTTCGTTTTATTCTGAAAGGGCTTGAATGACAGAAGGAAATGGTCATGGTGTAACAAAGAGCCAGAATTCAAATCCATAAACAATACCATTTCAGTTTCATCCCTCTTTTGCTTTTCTGTTCTATGCTTTCTAAAATTAACACCCACTGGTTCTGTCACCAGAAAAACATGTGTCCACAGTAGATCTTCCCAGAAAGGATATCCTTAATCTCCACTGGCAGGAAACATGTAAGTAAACACCAGTCCTAAAGACAAAAGCAACCAGATTTTACTGTCCCTTCATTTCCTCATTTTACAACACATACATTCTAAGGAGTTTTCTCCAGTGACAACACACTGGGAGCCCCCAAAAGATGGCAGCTGACTTCCAAGAGTTGCAACCCAGTCAGTACAGAGAATCAAACAGGAACGAATGAGTGAGGTCAATTGTAAAGTGTGGCATAGAAAAGTCAGGGTAGACGGTGAATTAGACTGGCTAAGAACAAGGAAATGGACGACTATATGATGGAGCCTGAGTTCAGGGGTTAGGGTGAGGGTAACAGAGTGAAGGGGAGAAAATGAGAGAATTGGGAGGTTCAGAGATTTTCTTAGGCATTTGCCCTAGATCTCATTAGGATTCCAGAGGGGGGAGGGAAAGGGACTGTTAGCAAGACTTCTGGTGTGGGGCTCCAAAACTTGTTGTGTGTCAAAGCCACTCGAAAAAACAGGAAGCTGAACTGAGCTGTTCTTTGGCATGTGTGCTAAAGTACAGGTCTATTTGAAACTCATTAGAATCGAGGTGCTGAGAGATGTTTGCAGGAAAGTTCTAGATGTACTTGCACGACCCATGGGGACAGAGGTTCAATGAAGCCTCATATATAAATGGGGTGAGAACTGGGACTTCCCAGAAGCCTCAGTAGATCCTTTGTGAATTCCAGTACTTCACAGCCTCAGCATTGAGGAGCTGCAGGAAGAAGAAAAACCTGGGACATAAGGAATGAGTAGAAATGCCAAGTGCTACAAAGGCCAAAGAACAAGAAGACTGAAATACACCCGCCAGACACCATGATGCTGAGGACACCGTCATATTTCAAAAGCAAGGAGCAGAAACATGGAGAAGCACCTGTGACCACTGCCTTCAGGGATCTGTGATGACAAGATAGATATCCGTGCAAAAGCAGACACACAAGGAACTATGCAAATACTCAACTCTAATTCTGTTGGGACAGCAAGAGGGTCCCTTGTAGCAAAGGAAGTTTGTGTATAAAGAAAATATGAACTTCTACCATAGAATCCTGATTCTAATAAGGAAAAAGATTATGACCATTATGCTCTTAGAAAATAAATTATGCCCCAGTAGATAAGAAAAAAGGCCAAAATTTTGCCAAGGAAACTCTCCAAGACCAAACGGGCAAATTGACTCTCTTATACTACAGCAGAAGATCCGCTATTTGGGTTCCAAGGGAAGGCTTGCCCACCAGTGAGACATGACAATGGTTTTTGTGACCTACAAATTGTTGGTTTCTGGGAGTCATATGCAGAGTGTGACTCCAAGCCTTCTCCTCTAGTCCTCACCAATAGCTTAGAGGCCATCAGAGCAGCTGAGTCACAGGTGATCAAAACAAACAAAAAAACATATGCCGTACTTACAGAAGAAATAAAGGATGTCTACTTCCTCATAAGCTCTAGGTGCTCCTTCACAGCTAGGCAACACAGTGTGTTTGTAAGGCAATGGAGGCCCGTTTCACCTCACGTAAGAATGAGTTACAAATTAAAAGCATGTACACTGAGCAAGAAACACCTCTAGTCCCAAATTTTATACATGCACGCCCTTCAAGTACAAGAGATATAAGGATATGTTCATAAGAAAAGGACACTGACTGAAATAAATGGAGTTAAAGGGTTCCTTCAGTCACTGGGACACAGCTGTGCAAGCTGGAAATGGACACTGTCCTGCTCTTCAATTATGCACTGGAAACAAAGGGGAGGGGAGTTAAGGAAGCTGGGGAAAGAAAAGAGTACCAGACTGGATTTTACAATGAAAAGTTAACACATAAAATGTTATCTGGAAATCAGAGGAAACTTCTAATAATATTTGGAACCACTTCTCACAAAGCAATGGATTTTGGTAACTGATGCCTCCTCACTTTTAAATGACCAGTTTTGTCATGAAGCAATGAGAACTCCTACACCCTACAATGTTTATTATCACAGAATGAATATGACTACTAGTGAGAGTAAAATTCATGCACATCAAATCTTTCCCCTATTCCTGGAAGACATTTTAAAAAATAAAATAAAATAAGAGTAAAGCTTCCAGTACACAGCTCCAAACACAACTCACTGTGGTCCTTTCTGAAGGTGGACTCATCTGGACATGTCTCCTTGCGTTTATTTCAGCTCTGGAATATATCTCACACCTCCTCAACCTTAACCATGTCCTCTACCTGAACCTCTTTCTCTTCCCACATTCCACACACTTCTGGTTTTCCAACCAGTAACGTCCTCCGGAAGGCCAAGCAACCTTGTTATCCCCATGCTAGCCAACTCCTCCATCAGCTTAGGTAGGCAGTTATTCCATACTTCTTCAGAATCTTCAAATCTCTTTCTCTCCCTTTAATTATGCTAGACAATGCTAACAGGAAGCTTTCCTATTACTCCATTCCCTACCTTAGAAGCCAAGAGCAAGGAGGACCATGGCCCCACAGACCCTCTGCGGAATTAACAGCATATAGTGGCTTTAACTGTGAAGACGGCATAAGTATCTGGATTTCATGTTTCATTCTTCCATGAACTTGAAAAAACAAATTTACAGGGAGAGGAAATGGTAACTTTAGGAAAAGAAAACAAAGACCATACCTAGGAAAAACAGAAAAAGAGCATTCAAGCTTGTATGACATTACTTGACTCCAGAAAGAGATGAAAATCAAATGGTTTAAAATCTGACTGTATTTTTTTGAAAACATGAACTGGACCCTCATGAAATAGCACACATGTAAACAAATATTCATCCAAAACCACCCCTACACACTTACTGATCCTTGAAGATATAAGCACAAAAAATATGTACTCTCGCTCTTGAGGGCTTAGTTTCCTCATCATGAGGTTCCTGCCACCAGCAGAACCTCTTTGGCACCCAGCAACCCCTGCCCAATTTCTCCATTCTCTAATGGCCTCTATGCTTCACACAGGCTTCTAGCTCCAATTCCTACCTAACCCATTACCAAAACTTCAGCCCCTCACACAGACATGGAAGTCTTCAACTGTCACCCCAACTACTTCAGCTGTTGCTTTTCTTCCTTCATGAGGGGAAACACCCTGTTCTACCTGGCTTCTCCCTATCCAGTCTACAGTCAGCCCCATCAACTAGCCTCTCACTAAATTCCCTCTCTGATGTATCAAAGTACTACTATCCCATTCAACCTGAAGTTACAGCAAGTATGCAGCATGGTGCCTCATGCCTGTAATCCCAGGATTAAGGAGGCTGGGGCAAGACGATTCTCATGAGTTCAAAGCCATTTTAGGCTTCACAGCAAGTCTCAAATCAGCCTGTGCTAGTATAAGATCCAGTCTCGAAACAAAAGAAAGAGGTAGGGAAATAAAAATGGTCATGTCTCTTTCAAGTTCACCTTTAACTCCTTTCCCCTAGCCTGACTATTCCTCCTCCTCTACCTCTACAATATGAGCTTTCTTCACTCCTCACCGGCCTCTTACCCACATTCCTTTATACAACAATGGGTTATCATTGAAATCATTGTGAACTGCTCCACAGGAAAATACCATAGACACTGTCACCTTGTGTCTCCATCTCAAATAATAACCTTTTCTCCTCTGACATACTCAATCATCTATGTTTTGAAGAAATGTTTTCATTTGGAAGTAGTCACTCAGCGTTCCTAAAAAGTACCTCCCCCGTTTTTTCTTAATACATATGCTGGTAATTCATCCTACGGTCCCCTGTCTGCCAGCAATGTTTGGCCAGTCTAAGTAACTTTCAATACATTAGGGTGCAGACTTCTGACACCCCACATCCACTAAACCCACACAGAGCTTATTTCTTTCAGTTTGGAAATAACCCATTGCTAGCTCATCCAAACCGCAGCGACTTTCTCTCTCTCATCCTGTATATAAAACCATTCCATTTTGCCAATGACACAAATAGACTCTAGTACTAGGGTTGGTTGGTTGTTTGTTGGTTAGATGGTTGGACGCTGGGCGCTGAGATGTTAAGTGTGAGCCACCTCTGTGGGTCCTTCATCCATGTCTAAACGAACCTGACAGCCCTAACTTACTTTCAAATTCTCGTCTCTCTTCTTCTGATCTTTCCAGTTGTCATGTAAGTAACATTTTATTGTGCCATACAAAATGGATACTACAGAAAAGTTGGAGAACATAAAACCCTTTTCATCCTAAATGTGACCACAAAATGTTCTGACAGTAACCTTCCCCAACTGTGTGCTTTTCAACCCCTCTCTCTAGATCCTCTTCCCCCTCTCTCTTTTTCTTTGCCCTCCCTCTGCAATGCAGATAATCTTAAAGATGTTTATAACCTTAAAATGTTAATACTCTTAGAGAAAACCTGGAACGAAGCATGAACCTGAAATACTTCTTAAGGAATTTCACAACTGCTCTCCTCAGAGTGCCTTCTTAGATAGCCAGCTGCCACGACATGGCTACAGAATAACTTACCTTGCCTGTCTTTTATAGGGATAGCCTTCCAAACTGGAGATGTGACCACGGCCATCCCTTTCCTGGTAACACACAGCCTATTGATCACAAACTCCCTCCCTCACTGGAATGAACATATGTTCCGAGAGAACACCATGATAGCTTCCCATGCCCAGTTCCTCTCATTTATCAACCTTGGAACTTTTGCTCCCAGGGCTCTTCACTGCTTGGTCTTGTACTTTCCTTCCTTCTGACTGTCTAACAGTCAGCTCTTTCCCACACCCAGGCTTCTCCAAACTGGAACGTGATTGGCCTTTTTTTTTTTTTTCTTAATCCTCTTTTTTAAAATCTCCCCTACATGGCCCGAGTGGCTTCTAACACAGCTAAAGACTCATGACATGCTCTCAAATTTTTGTTCCAAAAATTAGATTTTTTTTTAATTTAGATATGCAGTCAGGAAAGGACTTACTATGTGCTATTTCTAACAAGAGACGAGAGCTCACATTTATGAGTGTCGATTGCCAGTGGGTACAATCCTGTTTCCTTTTCCAGAGTTGTGACTTTATATGTATTTGTGAAATCTTAGACTGATGTTGGCCCCACCCATCAATTAGAAAAGATAAATGGCACTAAGGAGCTGCCTTTCTTTTCGTTGTCCTTTGTTTTCAGGGTTAGACTCACTGTGCACAAGGTCTGCAGGTGCCAAGTAGTCCCTGCACAGTGAAAAGCGGGCCATCCTGGGGGAAGGGAAGCAGAACATAAATGCTTTGTTTGGGGTTTCACATCAAAGACCAAAAACGTGGCAGGTTTCAATATCCCACTATAATTTCTCTGAAGATTTCTAGCATGTCCTAAAAGAAGGAACCCCCCCCCAAAAAAAAGAAGGAACCCATGACCACTTGCCGAGCAGTGTTCAGAGCCCCGCACCATGCGGCTAGCAGCAGAAGCGAGCAGCTGGCCTGCCAGGACTCCAACCAGAAGGGCTGATCCTTGCAACCTGACTCTGCCAGTTGTGCGAGGCCTAATACATGAAATCACTCAAAACGAATAAGCACTGTGAATTTCAGTATCAAATTACTGTGTAGTATACGGGGGAAATTCTTGATGTTACTGTTATTGTGACCTTTAAAACTACAGGTAAATGTGTTTCTTAACTTTCACTTTCACGTGGAAACTAAATTTTCATATCAATTATGGAGCCTACGGCCAACAGCCAATCAAAAGGAACCCATTCTCCTCCCCTTTCCAGTTCAGTCAGTCTGGGCTTCACACAGGCAGGTAACAAAAGGCCTGATCTTTATTTTTGATTTGTGGGATGAGGAAAGCATCTTTATTTTTGCCCCTGAACACAAGACTCTCTTAACCTTCAATTTCTTTTCCTGAGTCATAAGCTAGACTGGGGGGAGGGAAGAACAAGAAAGATCATCCAGATTATTTTCTGTAAACAGTCAGATGAAAAGAATGCTTCTGAAGACAAAACAGGTAGGTCCCCTCTTGATGGTCCCAGGTGGGGTTCCCCCCTTTATCCTCACAAGTGATTTTAATAGAACACTGAATGAGCAGACAGAACCCAACTTCTCTTAGCATCCTCAACACCCACCTGTGACCCACTCCAGTAGGTACCTGAAACCTATGACTTAAAACTGGCACAAAGATACCTGGGAACATATACTGCAAAAACAAAACAAAAGAAACACAAAAACAAAAACCTTGTGTAGAATCATGGTGGCTAGAGAATGTGAGTTCCAAGCCAGCCTGAGACACATCATAAGATCCTGTTTCAAAGCAACAAAACCACAGTTGATGCAGTTAAAGCACTAGTGAGAAATAGATATAATATGGATATCCAGCAAAGTAACTTTGGGCCCTCGTGCACACGCATGCAAAACCACACACCCCCATATTCACATACACACACACACACACACACACGCACACACACACACGCACACACACACTCACACACACGCCTACTCCACATTCACACCCACCTGCTTCCTTGGGGAGGGGCTACATTTCCTACTCAAATTCAGCCTATCCACACACCGAACTATAAAATGAAGGAATGAAGGTCGTGATGGTGAGCTCCTGGGAGAAGTTTAAAAAAATAAACGGGTAAATAAACTGTTGATGAAAAGCAACAGAGCACACTGTAAACCGAGTATCATCTGAGGAGAATTGCCTACTGGCAGGAATAAAGACAACTGGTTATAAATATTTGACAAGCCTGAATACGTTCGTCTGTCCTCCCTGAACCCTCTTCTCAGAAGAAAATGTCCTCAGCGGTGCATCTCCCCCAAAACCACAACAGTGAGAGGACAGCCCTTCTCATCCAGGCTCCCTCTGTTTCCACCTCTGGAAACCAAACCTTCCAGGCAAATTCTTCTGGTTTCTCTGAAAGAAAAGAAGGGATTATCTTCCAAACCCTGGCCAGCTTATAAGTACACAATCAGCCAGGCAGCAACTCAGTCCCTGCCACACCCCTGATGCTCATTGTCAACAAGGGAGACACCTCCTCACTGTTTGTGACTCCTGCTGTGAACACCTGCTGGTTAAACATTCACCTTCACCAACATGGAATGGCCTGAGTTTCATATGTTAGCAGAACGGGTTTTTTTCTTACTAACTATCCTATCCCAACTAAGATCTTTTCACACATAACTGTAAGAATAACCTTGACCTCACTTCTTTCAGTTCCCAGAGAACTCTTTAATTGTGACAAAGCAACAGGCTTGTTACTTGTGGCAGGTTCAGCTTGTTTTTTTTCTGGAAGGTCATTCCTTTCTACGGTTCAGGGTCTGCACTGATGCCAGCTCTTTAGCTTCTGGACCAGGCCATGCATGTGGTTCTTGCTGAATGCAAAGTGAGTGAAAGAATCTCATTTTGGGACCCAAGAATGTAAGACACTTAACAAGGTTTAAGGCTACCACTCAGGAGGCAGAAACAGGAAGATTTCTACAGGTTTGAGGCCAACCTGATCTACGTAGTGAGTTCCAGTAAGAACCTGTCTCTAAGTGTAATTCTCAACTCTTCACTGAGGGAATTTCTCTTTGCAACAGAAGACCATTACAGAAAAATACAACCCATCAAAATGCAGAATTATAGAGCCCAGCCCACTTGATACATCTACAACAGAACTCCTATACATGAGGCTCAGGAATCACTGTGGAAGAGGGGGGCAGGAGAATTTAAGAGGTAGAACGAAGAGTTTACTGTGAAACTGTGTCTCCTAGAAATATCAGAAGCAATACCCATGAAGTCTCATTGGTATGACTGCTTAAACATGACCTGAGCAAGGATGACACCAATAGACACGATAGCATGGGAAATCTCATGAGGTCTCATAAACACTCTTCCCCCGAAAAGATGGCAACAATTGGTTAACCGATACCCAATGGCCAACCATGAAAACATACACATATAAATAACATTATATGGACTGAGCAGGTTGTAAACACACACCACACACACATACCAATTAAAGAAAAAAGAGAAAATGAATTTGAAAGAGAGTACAAATTGGGGGCCAATGGAGGGTTGGAGGAAATGACGCAATTATATTACAATCAACAATAAAAACCTCCCGACAGCTAACCAGAGTAACATACATGTCTTTAAGCTGACAAAGAATAGACTTCCATTACATTTCATTGCTTATACACCGCAGGCCTAGTCACTATCAGCAGTGAAGCAGAACCACTATCTCCTGCTCATGCTTTTCTACCTCCATGTCTGCAGCGGTCTCAGGAGCTGTGCGCATCTTAAGTCACTCTTTGTTTTCTTTTGTTTGTTTTGCCCTTCACATTTCCCATCAAGTCCATTTCTCTAATGAAAACTCCCTCTCCAAATCCTCCTCTCGGCACTTCCATGCTGTCCATATTAGGCTGCACTCCTTTGCGCTTGGTTACACTTGCTCCAGCTCCGCCAATCAATATTGACTCTCCACTGTTACACCAGGCAGTTACTTCACCAACCTGAATGGAGGGTCCTGGAGGACAGTGGTTTTCCCTTGGCGCTTTATCCTGGGACAAGCCATCCACCTCAGCCCTGTGCTCATGGGGAGAAGTGAAATAGCTTCGTGGATTAATTCCCTCGTTTATTACACTGTCCTCAGCACCCTACCGTTAGTGGGAATGAACAGGTCTTCTGTGAAGAAGTTATCCTTCTAAGTGAACAGGAAATAATCTTCTCTTACATTTCTACTGTCCCCTGGGTTCAAGTCAAGGACAAGGGTTCAAATCCCACCTACCAGCTCCTTATTCCCTCAAGGTGCAATTCCTTGATGCCTTATTTCTCTTCAAATTCCTTTCCTCCAAATGTTAAGAACAGCAATGTGATTTCCCAACAACCACCACCTAGCAGTATGCCAGTGCAAGAAAATAAGGCAACAAAGTGATGTCTCTGGGCCCCTTTTCCAGATCTTGCTGGCTCTACAGTTAGAAAGACACCCCATGGCAACAGCAGCACATACGGACCTCGCAGTTCATCTTGCCTTGATGGTGACCCGAGAGGGAAAGTATTCCCTTCCCTTCTGTGTACAGGTACAGCTTCTAAGAGAGGCCGGGGAGCAGCCCGTTCAAAACTCACCTAGCACATGAACCTGTGGTAGGTCCAGGATTGGAAGCCAGTGTGCCTGGTACCAGATGGTTAGCTCGTAACGACCCACAGCATGAGTGCACACCCATGCCCTTCCAGAGGACAGCTAACACAGAGATGCTCTCCAAATTCCTGCAGCAGGGTTCTTGATCCTGAACCAAAATTCATCTTGAAATTATCCAGTTTAAGTCATGGGGGGCAGAAGATTGCCTCCAACCTCCATCCCATGCATGGAAACTCAGATACTGTGTTTTCTTTCATTTATTCACTGGAGTTGTAGTAGAAGCAGTTCTGAGCAGACTGCCATCCCTCATCAATGATCAAATAAGACCGTCCCTGAGAAGAGGCCCTATCCAGTTCCACCAAATGATGTTCACGGGGTATCAGATTCTACCTATCAATTTCGCTCATTCTTTTTCTGACTAAGGACTTCTTTAAAAGCCTACATAAAATAGTAACTGGGAGCTTAAAAAACATGTAAAATACCATATAATCAAGATTGTTTAAATGTATAAAACTGTCAAGCAGATTATCCTTCATGCAATTCAAATGAGCCTTTGGGAGACAGAATTAACTGAGGGCAAACAAGAGCTTAACTCTAAAAGACAAAGAGTTGGCTTCTATCAAGTTGACACTTCCAGATAAGACACTGCATTACACCAGGTTACACTCGCAATAATAATTTTTGATTGGCATATCATTTGCCACTAACTACTGCTTGGCTCCCACTGAGCACAGGCAGCACACTATAAACTGTTATGAAAGATGTCTTTGTATTGTTCAATATTTACAGAATATGTTATTTTATAAATGCTCCAGTTGGCAGAGGTAAAAAAAAAAGCCTCCCCCCTAAAAAAACCCAAAGCAAAACAACAACAAAAAGCATTAAAATATTTCAGATTAAAATGATCCCTGTGCCTTAAAAAAGAAGTGCTTTCATAAGGCAGGTGACAATTCTGTTCAGAATATTTCACACCCAGACTCAGTAAAACAGAATTGCTTTGTTCAGCTGCACACACAGTTTTTACATCGCCTCTGTTTGTGCATCCCTGAATATACTCTTTCAGACCCCACTTTCATGGAACGCAAAATCAATTTTCTTTTGGACCTTAAAAAAAAAAGTAAAGAAAAAGTGAGATCTGGACTAATGATTTTAATCTTTTAAATAAACATGAACTGAACTTGGAGCACAAGCTCTTCTCTCAAGAAAAGATCTTTGTTCAGAAAGGTCTCTTTCAGCATGTGAACAGCTAAGGCCAGGGACACAGTCCAACCTGGAAAACACAGTTAAATCTGCATCTACACCAATGTTCCTTTAAAAGAAACAGCTAATGTTTAAACACTCACATGCCCACATGCAAAACCACAACCAAATGGTCTTGCCCAAAAAGCAGACTGATGTTTAGTTTAATTTTTGAAGCAAATTAGGTTCCCCTAATTCAATTTTAAACAAATAGAAAATGAGAAACAGAAAACTATAACGTAAAACTTTTATGGCTGCTTTGCTTTAAAAAAATAAATAAATAAGAGAAGCACGCTCGTGTTTATGAAATAGAAGTCTCTTAGCCTGAAATGGAGAAGCATTCTAAAAAAAAAAATACAAAAAACAAAAAAGCAAAAAAAATCACAGTCCTTCAGGATTCTCACAAACACCTCCCCAGCACGGCCCTTGCAGGCGGCTTCAGCCCTGCTAATAGTTATTGTCTGTAGCACTGTAACGAAGTACATTACCAACCAGTTGTTCAATCTATATAAATTTAAGAAACACACATTGCCAAGCAGTGACTCATACATCAGTCTATTATATGGTACAGGGCTGACTGTATTAAACAAATCACTCTGCCTACAGCTGAAGAATGGGAGCTATATACAGAGCAGAGGTTATTGTCTAATTTAAATCTTGGCTCGCTTCCCAGTGCTGTACAAGATTCCAATTTGTGGAAATGTTGCTCTTTGCTACTGCCAGAAAGGCTGCAGAAAACGGCATTGGGAGCCTTCCAGAAATATGTCTGCAAAATGCCAATCAACAAGTCACTGAAGATTAACAGTATGACTGTACCAAATTAATTTAAATTATAGAAACATATGGCTAAGATGTTTGTTTTGCACTTAAGACAACACCTACCTCACAAAGAGCTAGGTTTGTTCCAGGGTATAAAATAATACTCTAACATCCAGATTCCTGCAAAATGTGAATATCAGCTGAGAAATGGGGAGCTAGCTGTTCTCACTGAGGATATTTTTTCAATACTTCAGGTCTTATCTTTCATATATTCTAAACATATGGGAAAATACTTTTTATAACAGGGTATTCGTTCCCACAAAGATACAAAGAAAATAATCAACATTATTCAGCTACTGAAAACAATTTGCTCTCTCTCAAAATTTTTAGCTTTCTTGAGATTCGTTGTAGAGCCCAGGGGATGAAGCAATCCAGTGCACATTATTCCCATTCTAAAATATGATATTAGACCAAGAATTGAATATACAGCCAAGAGAAATTCACCAATTATATGACCAAATCATGAAATTCAAAAGACAACACAATTTATACCCCGCCAGCTGCTCTCAATATGTATTATATTCATGCTGCTTCCATTATTTCCATGGGACTCTTTAATATATACAATCACGTCATCAGCCAAAGGGGGAAGGGAATCAATGGCACTTCGGGCCATAGTTACACACTGGTGTGTGCTGTATTTCAACCAAATAGGAAGGGAACTGTTTCGTGTCTCTCTCCGCTGCTTTTCTATTATTGCCTAGCTAATGGAAATACATCAAACAAATGTTCTACAAGAGCAATAAATATTAAAGTTGACCTATCCATCTGGGAGAAATGAGAACAATACTGCTCACTTTTAGCCCAAATATGACACTGATAAATGAAGCGATGAGGTTCCATCACACTTCCAACAACCTGGGCTGAGAGCCCCTGCACGATCCTGGTCCCGGCAATTTTCTTCATTCGTCTTCATTAGGCAGGCACTTGACCTGCCTCCCAACATCCCTGTCAACTCAGAACCTGCGGGGGTTGTGGTAGTCTCTAATGATGTACCCTAACTACACTCTTCATGATTAAAAAACAACAACAACAACACACGAAGGCCTTGATGAGCAAGGGAGAGGGCACAATTCTTCTGCAAGCAAAGAGACATCAAACATTTCTCATGATTAAAAGAAAAATCACAGCACAAAACCAGTCCACACAGCAACCCTGTTGCCAGCTCATTGGCCACCGTGGCAGGGAAAGGCCTCCAGGTGTGCATACAAGTACCCAAAGCCATCAAAAGACAATTACATATTCAAACGAAGGATGTTCGCAGGGCCTTATCACAGATGTAGAAATGCCTTCCATTTCCTTCCTCAATCACAGTTTCAAGTGAGCTGGAACAAGAAAGGAGGACATTCTTTCCCTAGCACAATGAGCGAGTTTCATCACATTAGCAGTTTTACATTACAGTCCCATTATTTTCTATTTCGGTGGCATAATAAGAGAGGTGCTGATTTGATTATTCCATAATAGTGAAAATGAATACCAATGCAATATAAAATTGCTATTATAACACAGAGCTACTAATAGGATTCACAAGACCCCTTGGAAATTGGGTTTTACAACTATGATCACAGGGGTAAAATTAGAAAGCCAGTAAGCAACAGAAGGGAATTAGGTGTTCCACCCCAGAGTCCCGGCAATTCAGACAGCTGCTCGCACGAAGCCTGGCAGCGTTCACTTTAAAAAGACCTGCAAAACCCAGACCTTGTGAATTACTACAGAGACAACCCATCCAGATACGTTTCCAGGTACCCACAATGTAAAGTAAAGCATTGTTGAAGGGTAATGTTAACACAAGATCTTCTGATTTCAAAACAAAACCATAAATAAGCTAAGGGCGGGAAGAATATGAAGAATCCAACTCTTATGGACCAGACAGAGGAGTCTACAGATCAACAGCAAACAAAATAAGAAATAACATGCCTGAAGACTTGGAGGGAAGAGCCTGGTATCCCTCATGTCAAATAACAAGGATGCCAAGTCATGCCAAATAACAAGTCTCCGCGTGTGATTATTTGTAAACCAACCTTCCCGCCCCCCATAGGCTGCAGGACCCATAACCCACCTGAGGATAGCTCCACCTGGCAGAACAGTGTTCACTTAGACTTTGCTTCTATCGATGTATGAAAACATGCTTCCCCATGACTTCACACGCATCCCTGTCCCAACAGGTCAGTGAAGAGGCTAAGCCCACTGCCACCTCAGTTACTGGCAAAGACCACACTGCCTTTCCCAAAGGCTTTATTCTAAGGCTGTTCTCCATCGGGTTCTGAGAGTGACCATCCTGAGAGAAGAAGAAAGAAGAAACTATGACAAGCCGCCATCTCTAGCCTTGAACATGAGAGCCCTCTAGGACTGGGAAATGGATGGCTGATCACGCATGTCTTTTCCAAACAAATGAGATTACGCCAAATTTTTCAGAGTTCAAAAACAAAATTGTTAGTGTTTAGTTGGCAAAGGGAGTCAGCATTATATTTTACCTACATAGTAAGACCTTCCTTTTTAGTGTGTACGCATTTTCATTATTGGAAGAGGTGGAGCTGCCAAACAGAGATATCAAGAGTGTGTGAGTGAGTGGGTGAGGCAGTTGTGTCCCGTGAGTATCACTTCCTCAGCACAGACGTTGACTCCTGGCACAGACTTACAATACTCAGTACTCTGATGAGCGACAGTTACGGGTACTGCTTCATCAGCACTCCATCAGATAAGCCACTAGCACAAACATCCCAGAGATGTGTGCATTGCTTCAAAATGCTTCCCGGTTAATCAAGTTCAGTATCACGGGGGTTCTTCTGAGAGCCACGAACATGGAGATGTTCGTATAACCCCAGTTAAGTCAGGGCTGGTCTTCAAAGCCCTCCAACCACTGTTGTTTTGCTTTCTCCCTTCCCTTTCTGAATACTGCTACTACTACTACTAGCTTAATATTTATTAAGTAGCTTCTAGGTGGTGCGTATTATACTAATCATTTCCCATTAATCACCCTTTTTATCCTTGAGAATAACCTTATGAGGTAGAAACTATGACATCACGTAAAACCTATGACCCCATGGGTCATATGACAGAATTCAACTGCAGGCATGTTAAAATATGAAAAACCAAGTGCCCAAATAAGTGAGATACAGTATCAGTTTACCCATCGATAACTACAAAAGCGATGTCCGGACTGCTTAGGTAACTAACTGCTCCGTGGTTATAAACAAGAAAGTCTGAGCTCAAATAAGGACTAGGTGATTCGTAAACACAACTAAATAAACAGTCTTCAGTAATGTTCACAAAGTATCTCAACTAAAGATTAGCATACATACAGTGGTGATTAACGTCTGCATATTCCCATGCATCAGCAGATGGAAAGAGTTTCTGTATCCACTAATGCCTCACAAAAACCAGTAAGCCAGGGCACCCACTCTACCCATTCTACAGATAGATAAAGCAAGGACTTCAGCCAAGGCCACATGGGGATGCAGACCAACAGGCTCTCCAGTCCACTTTGAGCTACTTCATTGTCTTTCTAGAATTAGGAGTCTCCACCTCCAGCACACACAGGTTTGTTTACTGATAAACGGATGCACAATCTATGCCACTTTAATTTGTTACTCATATGTCAAAACATGCCAAAAATGATAATAGTAAAAGAATCATGGAAACATCAAATCATTAACATACTCTGCTCCAGTCCTGACAAAAACTTATTGAGCTCTGTGGACCAAATTGGGGGAAGTATTGCCTTAAGACACTGCGTTGAACAAGCTCCTTTTAACATCCTTCCCTATCTAAGATGATCTTCACCAGACAACTTGATAGGCAACTAAGACTTCCCATGACAACCTTCATATGGAAACCTATGTGACACTAACTGCTGGCCACTACCTATGGTAAACGGGCAAGAAAGAAAGGTTAAGAGAGCCAGCGTCAAAGCTTCCAGTTACACAAACAGCCAGGAAACTGGACTTGCGTCAATACAGGAGAAAGATTACACGCGTCGCCAGTGGCTTGGCAAGACATTGCTTCTCACACACTGAAAAATCTGTTTCTTACTAACAGATCCCTCCAAGCTCACCAGACACATAAGCATCCCCTGAGCACCCAGTACTGACCAGGAACACTCAAAGGAAAACAGCAACCATCCAGGAACAGGACTTCAATGTAAGACAGTGTCCCCATTACTAGTTTGTCAACTTGACACAAACTGGGGCCATGTGGGAAGGAAGAACATCAAATAAGAAAGTGCCTCCATAAGGATGGATGGTGCTGCCACTGGGACAGTGGTTCTGGGTTGTACATCAAAGCAGGCTGAGCAAGCTGTGAGGAGCAAGCCAGCACGCAGCATTCCTCTACAGGCTCTGTTTCAGTCCCTGCCTCCAGGTTCCTGCCTTGAGTTCCTACCCTGCCTTCCATCAGTGACAGATTATAAACTGTAAGCCGAAATAAACCAGCCCATACTGTTTTTCATGGTGTTTATCACTGCAACTCTAGCTAGAACAAACAAGGAAAAAAAAATCTAAGCTGGGTGGCAAAGTCCATGTCTTTCCATGCTTTAAGTTTCACCTCCATTTCTAAGTGCCTTTTTTCTTTTATTTGGCCAGAAATTCAGCTTTTCAATAAGAAAACCAGCAGCATGAATGGCACAGATCACCACATCCTCTAAAAGTAGGTCCTCAAGAAAAAAAAAAAAAAAAAAAAAACAAGGAAATTTCTGTCCAAGTTTGAAAGCCTACTTTCACCAAAAGCACAGATTGAAAAACATCTCAAGAGCAAAAAATAAAATTTAAAAAAAAAAATTACCCAATGGTTTGCCTGGCCAGTTTAGTAAATATCAGACTAACCTGGGCTATAGAGTGAAGCCCTGCCTCAAAACAACAATAAAAAGTATCTGGGCAACTTTTAAACACACTACCAAAAATCACTTCTTGCAATAAATATAATTTTGGCTTAGTGATACTAAATCTCAGGTAGCCCAGACTGAGCTCAAACTCTTGCTCTGCCTGCCTCAGCCTCTCAAGTATTGGCATTATATGTATGCACCATCATACCTAGCTCTCAAGTTCTACTTTAAACCAGACAAAGGACAAGAGAAGGAATACTACAGGTTCTGTGAACTATCTGGTCAATTTTGCAACTTTTTAGCCCTTATATGAAAGCAACATAGAAGACAGACAACAAATAACTGAGTGTACATCTGTTCTAATAAAACTTTAATTAAAAAATGTGAGGAATAATTCCTGAGCTAGTTTGCTTGATTGAAAATATCTATTTTTCTAAAGATGGCACTGATTATGGCTTATTATGACAATTATGTTTGTTCATTAGAGAAAACTAACAGGCATGAAAATGCAGAATGAAGAGAGAAGGGCCACAGAGCCAAGAAGGGCCACAGAGCCGAGAAGAGCTGGGTTCCAGAACAGTGTTGACTTTCAGGTGTCAGTTTCTCCACTGGTAAAATCAAGACATGACACTCCTAACCTATAGGGTCTAACTGTCAGGGCTGCATATATGGATATACAAAGGCTATTTAGCATAGTCACATGTAACCCCACCTACCACTAATTCCCACCCCAAGTGTTGCTTTTAACTTATAACTTATAACCAGGGATATTACAGTGCAACATCAGCCAGAGCAGATACTCACCTTGAGTAAATGACTGAGGGAGATGGCAAAATGTAACCTTAGCTTCCAAATTCAAGTACAATGCTTTACAAAAATAAGGGACAATGGGAAGGAATAATTAGTATTTAAACTGTTCTCTTGGGCTTTCTAGAGAAAGGTGTACATAGCCTCCATTCCACAACTACCAAGAAAAAAAAAAAAAAAAAGAAGTGAGAAGTGAATAAAAAGAGCTTTTGGGTAAGGAGTGACAGCTACTCTTATCTGGGGTGTAAGTGTAAGTATTTACAAAGCATGCAGAGACCACTACAGAACCCACAACTGGTCAGAATGCAGAGGACATCCAATTGTGGGGTACCCATTCCCAGCGGATACACATACATCACACCTCCTGCATTAGGACCTAATTCTCAGGAGACATCACGGAAGAGGGCAGAGAGATTGAAAAAACCACAGGACCAAGAAGTCTGATGTCAGTCTGGGCCTCCTAGAATTGAGAGAGAAGCTATACCTGTGATACATCAACAACATGGTTGCCTAAGTAAGACCTGAACAATGACAACAGGAATGATATGGTAATGTGAAAGGGGAAATTCTCACCATGCCCCCTCCCACACAACTGAACTACAGGTAACTGAAGACAGTGGAGAGGGAGAAAAAATCAGTCATCCTCAGGGATGAACCTTTATTATTTATCCAATAGCAAGCTATCATCCCTGCAATCATGACCATAAACACAACACCAAATGGACTCAGTAGGTTGTGTGTGTGTGTGTGTGTGAGAGAGAGAGAGAGAGAGAGAGAGAGAGAAACAATAACAAATAAGTAAAAAGAATTCATGGATTTGAAAAGGGACAAGGGAGAGGAGTTTTGAGAGGGACTGGAAGGAAGAAAGGGAAGAAGAAATGAGAAATGATGTAACTGTATTTTAATTTAAAAACTTCAAAAAAATTAAAAAGAGCTATTCACATTATTTGAACCAACAACAACAACAAAAGGCTACAGCAACAACACACCATACACTGTAAAGTAGCCAGCTCTGATGCTGTAATGCAATAACCCAACAACAAGCATACCATCGAATTCAAACGAGTCCATTGTGGCAGGCAATAACAAATTCATCTCACAAATACATGCCATAATACAGTCATCACGCCGGGGTCTGCTTTTCTGTTGTTTCTCAAATCAAGGAGACCTATTCTTGCATCTGTTCTCGCACAAACTCATCACCACCACATTCATTATAGCATGAGACATTTAATAAGAAATAGGTCATGAGAGTGCAAAGATTAAGAAGCTTCTTTTAGGAAAACTGAACATGAGGGCAGTGTGTGCCAGCTATTGCAACCATGTTTGTTGCTTCGAGAAGGTGAAAATGCTTCCATTTATTCCTCTTAGACGCTCACAATTGAAATTGAGGAGAAATGGGAAATGGTCATGCGCACACAGATCCACCTACTGCCAGCTGAGCACCAGGCCATCTCTGCAGTCTCCCTGCTTATGAGAGGCATGTCAAAGCCAAGATGAGGTCTAAAGGCGACTGTGGATACAGAAGCTTCACTCTTGAAGACTGGGATGGACAGGTCAAAGATCAGTGAGAGATAGAAGGGGCTAAGGCAAAGGAATGGACCCAGGGAAGTGGCCTGAGGTAATTTCAGCAGGTTCATGCCTAAAATACGCCCAAAGGTCAACATCTTTTGAAGAAGGAAGGCGAGAAGACTAATGAAAAGAGAACCAGGTGGGACTCCTGCCACTCCCCATGCGCCTGTCCTCCTCTCAGTGGGAATATAGCTAAGAACCAAAGCAACCACATGGGATCAAGCACTGAGTGATTGATTTGCTCCAGCCACACCTCCAGGGAAAACCCCCTTACTGACTGTCTTGGGAGGGGTCACTTGCTAACTTGCATGTTTCTCTCTTTAGCTACAATAACTTCAGGATGCCAGACTCCACACAAGCATTAAACAAAGTCAATGGCAATCTTGGAGCCTAAGAGCAATTCAGATTATGATAGACAATACAGGCCAGACTGGATTTTTAGATTTTGACACACACACACACACACACACACACACACACACACACACACACAATACTAACTGCTTTGGTTCCCATCCAATGAACTCAAGTGCTTTCTGGAGACTGCAGAACAACCAAAACGGCATCAAACCAGCTAATACAGTTAAGAACTCAAATCTTCTAAGACAACCCCAATCCTTCTTGTAGTAACCTATCTGTAATCTGGGTGATGAGTTTTAACTTAAACTTGAATGGCTGCTCCAAAATTCCAGTCACTACTGGAGAAAAGCCTCTATTCTGAACTCTGAAGCTCTTTTACATACAACAAAAAACTTTGGGAGGAGCAATCAAAACTTAATTTTTTTCACATGTGGACAATGTGCAAAGCTCCTCTTGGTATCAAGTCTTGACAGTATAATGCATGAGACACAGTAAAGTGCCTGATCTGTTGCCCAGGCACGCAAATGTCCAGCTACCTGTGAGTGCTAATTCTGTCAACTTGATTAGGCTAAAAACCACATAAGGGATTAGTGGATCACACCTTTGGGTGTGTGTGTGATGGCTCCAGAAACAATTAGATCATAAAAGCTATAATGTAATCAGTAGATTAATCCCCTTGAGGAGTTCATAACATGATGACATTATTGGGCCGTGAGAGGCAAGGTCTAGAGAAAGAAGGTTATTGAGGACAAATCCCCGGAGCTACATTTCACTCTTTCTCCTTCCTGTATAGTCTTTCTCTCTGCTTGCTGTCTACCACAAGGCAAAAATTTTTCTCCACCACACATTCCTGCACCACATGCCCTGCTCAAGCATCTGTGGGCTGAACCCCAATTTTATGCTAAAGAAAAATAAATTCTCCATCTCTTAAGTCCATTGTGTCAGCCTATCCTGTCATGGAAACAGGAAAAGTTAACTTACACAATGCTAAAAGATAAAAATAAGCCCACCAGATAAAAAGTATTATCCTAACCAGTAGGTCAATTTCAAGGTAAAGATCAAGAAGAGAACAAAAAGGTAAACACCAGACAGGTGTAGTGGCTCACGCCTGCATTCTCACTCTCTACAGGCTAAAGCAGGACGGTCTCAGGCCAGAGGCCAGCCTGGGTTACAGTGTGAAACACTGTCTCAAAAACCAAAACTCAACAACAACAAAAACCCTTATAGCTGAGAAGTCAACACATAAGCAAGACATATATGTGAGATGATATGTCATCTACCAGAGTCTTCATCTTCACCCACCCCCATAGACGATGGGGTGCAATGGACCACAGAAGGATTGGAGGCATTTGAAAGGACTAACAAAGGCCTCGGACATTAGGGGCTTTTAATAAATTTGAGTTTCTGAACAGTGATATATTCACAGAACCAGAGGACCCAGCCCCTTACCAAATGATTCATCGCCACAAGCACATTGGTCATGTACATAACTCAAACTCCTCACAGGCTGTAGGCAAGGCACAGGGAGAAGGTCTCCATACTCACTGGGATAATAGTGAGATTATTACAAACGACCCCAATAACAACCTGTTAGCTATGATCATCCCGGAGATTAAAAGAGACAACATTGGTGGTCTCCTTTGGAACCTCACTGTCCTTAGAATGGTATTCTAAATGCACTTCATCTATGAAGTTCTAGTTTTTAGAAGGTGGTGCTGTAGGTGCTGACTTCACAGGGCAAGTCAACAGGAAGTTACAGGGGCTGATGGGTTTAAGTAGCTGAAAACCTTGATTAGAGTCTCTCAGAGAAGTGAGTTCTAATCCAAGAACTCCAAACGTCCAACAAAGTGGCTGCCAACTCACAGAAAGAAGAAACCACCCAGTTCACATTTAATTAATATTAAAATGTATGACACCCCTTATCTGAAACTGAGGTACACATATGCATGTTTTATAGGGGGAAAAAACTTTCTAAAATCACAGAGTGAACCTGATATCTTTCTGACTTATACATTTCATTCAAAAAGAGAGAGAAGTGCCATGACTTTCATGGCAACCACAGTCATAGGCATCTCCAATTCATTAATACACTTAATTGCACATTTTAGTAAGCAAAATAAGTCTCCCAAGAGAGGTGACTTCAAAACCGAATTTGAAGAAAACAAAATACACTTTTTATAAGAAGATCAGTGAAATAAAGGAATGTCACTAAAAACTCGAAGTTCTGGTCAGTCCAAGAGCCACACACTGAGAAAAATGTGCCATAGAAGTTTTATGTATGTCTTAACTACATTTTACTAAGTTTAGTGCTTTTTTTAAATTTTTGTTATTTCTAGATTAGATTATTTGAAAGTAAATAATGTCTTCAAGTCTTGTTCAATAGCAAAAGGAGGCCCAGGAAGAAATAAATCATTTGGCTAAGCTACCTTACAAGAAGCTGTGACATTAACTATAACATTACAAATGAACTTGAAGCTTATGAATGTCTGTGCTTCAGTATTTGCTCAAGACTACTGAGATTGGGCATCGCTGACTAAGCACTGTAAGCAAAGACTGTAACCACACGGTCCTTGTAAGATTCCATTGTATGTTTCCGCTGACTTAAGTCTAGTTGATTAATCACACAAATATCTGGAGATATTATCATAAAACCCAACTTGGAGAACATGTGTAGCTCAGGGAGATCCAATTCAGAACCACAGATTAGTATAACCACCCCAGAAAATAATTCAATACTCCTGACTGAGTGAACTGCTTCCTCCAAAACTCCTAAGAAAAAGAAAAGAGAAATTTCGGAACAAATGCTAACAAGGATATTTACAAGGCTAATACTGGTGACAGCAAAACAGCAGTGATTAATCCAAAAGTCCTCTGACCAAGAGAAGACAACCCAGCTGGGTGTGGATGGTGCACACCTTTAATCCCGGCATGTGGGAGACAGAGGCAGGTGGCTCTCTCTAAGCTCCAGGGCACAATGAACTACTCTGTCACAAAACACAGCAATTGGGGGCTGGGGTGGGGTTGAGGATATACTTCCCAGTAACAAAAACAAGAGGTTTAGGCATGAGGTCAAGCTTCCATATGAGTAAGGCAGAAATAATACTGGAGGAGGAAACAGAACAAAAGAAAACAGCTTCACTCCAACACACATAAAATCCCCCACCACCATCCCCCAAAAAACCAAGAGAATGACGACTCTGAAAGTCAAGAAAGTGACCCTTTCGAAGGGAAGAGAAGATTGGAGTTACAAGTGAAAAGGCCACAGACAGGGATTCCCAATTACTGACAACTTTCACTGAAGCCAAGTAGGCTTCAGTAGGGTGATCACTGTATTGTTCTTTAAACAGCCTCAATAACTTCATTGTTGTACCTAAAAGTTTTACAATTTGCATTCATATTGCCATAGTCTGTATCCTTAACGTGTCACTCAAAAGCTCATGTGCTAAAGGTATGGTCCCCAGTCTGTGGCCCTATCAGGCCATGGTGGAATCTTTTGGAGGCAGTATGGCCAACTGGGAGGAAGTTAGTCACAGGCAGCCTTCGAGGGCAAACTGGGATTCTAGACTCTTTCCCTTTCTCCCTGTCTCCCAGCGTCCATGAAGAGGGCAGTTTCCTCTCTCATGCTTCCTCCAAGCAACAATGTTAAGGACTGAACAGTCTGAAACAGTGAGCCAAATGAGATCTTTTCCTCATGAAGTTTACACATACAGGCACACACACATATACACACATACACACTCGCACATATATACACACGTACGCACAGCCATACACACACATACCCACGGGAGGGGGTTATGAAAAATAATAAGAGGATGCAAAAGCCCAACTCCTCATCAAAAGAAGACTGTTATCAATCTGGAATTTCAAAATGAAATACTGGGAGTATTTCCAGAAATCTTGATAGTTGTGATTTTCTTTCAAACCAGGATAAGCTTCTAGAAGGTTCCTCTCTGTGGGTTTTTCGCCTAAGCCTCAAATATGCATAACATTTTTGTGAACTGTCTCTGTGACTGTGCTGGGGTGGGGGGAAGCTGCAAGGCACGCTATTTATATGCCTTCATCACTGGTGTGAACACTCATTGCTGCAGCTTTATTACAAAGAACAGCTAAAAGACTTTTTTCAAGCACGAAAAACAGGGCTATAATAAGGTATCTTCCACTCATGGGTAAAAATACTCTTCTACAGAACATAATATAATTAGTTTCTATTCGAAGTCTGTCAGTGTGCACTGTTAACCTCTGACAACTGTAGACAAACCTTCCAATTAGCATGTTATCTTTGGTGCAATTAATAACTTGTACCTCATGTTATAGGCAAATTAAAGTTTTCCCACTAAAACTAAATTCTTCAGCATAGTTCTAAGTGTTTTACCATTTAAACGAAATTTTAACATCCAGACCTCTTGTTCCAGTTTTTCCAAGGCTAGACTGCTTTTCACTATCAATGTTCTTTCAAATATTTTACCTAAGACAGAGAATCTCATACTAAATTCAATTTCACACTTGCCAGTCACACACGGTTCCTCCAGATGATGTGGCCTAATGTGGATGCATGTGTGTGTGTGTGTATGCACGCACACACACACACACACAACGTTTAAATGCATATAATCGCATTAGCTGTGAGGCACTGGTTAAAACAAACTTTGAGCACACCAATGTAAATACATTAAACCTAATGACTAATATTCACAGACCTACTAATGCAGTTAACTCGAGTCTAAGATCCACAGCAATGACCCCAAGCCAGTGCAGTAATGGCCAGCACCATAGTATTCAAGAGATGAGTGTGAAAGCCTTTGGCACTACCCTGTCACAAACCAAAGATATTTCTACTTCTAATGGTGAGACTAGATTTTCTGAATACAAGGTCTCTATATTCTTTCTCAACTCCTGAGGATACGACCCTTCTTTCCTTGTTCCTCAAAAAAATATTGGTTGCATTACCAAGAAAAGGTGAAAGCTACATTAAGCTTTGCGTACATGATACTACGTAGATGATAAAAAGTCAAAGTGTTTTATGTGTTTTTCTTCTCCCTCCTAGGACAAGCATGGATAACCTCAAAATATTTGTATCAATAAAGTGATTACAGTAAAATAATGGACAAGATGTAGAGATTTAAAATGAGAAATCAACATAATGTTTTTAAGAAGCCAAAGTTCATGAAGAAATACATAGATGTGCATATTATAACAAAATAAACACAGATTTAAGGTTGCTGTACTTAAACGTGAAATAGCTGCTGGAATTCATGACCTAGTATCTAGATATGTCTAATGATACATATATTCCCTTTCTAATTCTTTACCTGAAATGGCTTGACAGGAAGTCATTTCTTTCATCTAGACGTCTTTGAAACAGGACTCTTAGCAGTCAATTGTTTTGTTCTGTTTGACTTTAATTCTGTTCTCTCGTAAAAGGCATTGGAACTCCTGGGAGAAATGCTGATTCCATTCGTAGAGATGGGAAGAAAAAAGAAAAGCAAGTTCTGCGTGAAAGTATGTGATCCTCAGAAAACATACTGTAAGGAACAGCTAGAGAGCAACCCTGACAACACCAAAGAAAGCGACTCAGGACCTGCACACACAGGCTGCCCTGGGACCATCGGAGTGTCCCAGAAGAGCATTAATTATAACCTCCATGACCACGGCTGGAGGCTCAAAGCAAAGACAGAAACTGTATGGTATGCTTTCTACAAAGGCATCCTGATACAAAGAGTGAATGGAGAGAAAATACTCAGGCACAGGTTAGTTAGCAGAACTAAAGTGTTAGACTTGGGCACTCCAGCTCTCTCGTGCTCCTTTATGAAGAATGGGCTTGCATTTTTGTTTCTCTCTCTCTCTCTCTCTCTCTCTCTCTGTGTGTGTGTGTGTGTGTGTGTGTGTGTGTGTGTGTGTGTGTGTGT
>NW_026596034.1:6936188-6967534 GCF_907164565.1 Psammomys obesus
TGTGTGTGTGTGTGTGTGTGTGTGTGTGTGTGTGTGTGTGTGTGTGTGTGTAAAGATCAAGCACTGGGAACTTTAACCCAAATAGGTCCAGAGAAGTAAGAGGATGTGAAGTGTGATCCTTAAGGCCTCAAGAAGTTTGATGATTCTAATCACTTGAAGTTTGGTGTGTGCTTATAAACAAACCATGTGTGTGTTAAAGCCTTTCTGCCCTAATACTTTTAGAAAATTCTGAGTTCACACCAGAAGAGCTGTCAGGTGACAGGATGGACTGGGAACTCCTGAGAGGCAGGTTCACAGTGGAAAAGTGAACTTGGAATTAGATGTCCCAGGTTCTAGCACTACTCTGCCTAGTCCCTGATCTAAAAATTAAAAAAAAAAAAGACAGACAGACAGACAGACAGACAGACAGATAGCCCCAGTAGTGTTGTGAGGAATGATCTGTGGTTTGCATTTGTTTGGCTGTGTTTGGCAAGTCACCTTTGACCAAGGAAAGAGTAATCAGACCACAGAAAGAGCAAGATAATTCTTAGTCATACTACAGAAATCAGAAAACATTCTAGAGAAGGCAAATAAATGAATCAAGTTATTTGGTTTTAGTTGAATCAGGAGGATAAAAAATTGCCCCAGAAACAGTTGAAAAACTGCCAGGAGATTTCTATGGGGGAAATCTCATTCATTCACCAGGCTTACAAGGATTGCAATCTAAATGAAGAACTCTCAAAGGTGTACCAGGAACCTGAGCTTCTGTCTTCAAATGGAAACACTCATCCTTACTGCTCAACACACCTGTGGACAACACCACTACTAACTGTATAACTGCATTCCAATTACTATTGTATGTCCATATGCATCCAAACAACTTCAACCCATGCCTGGATAAGTGAGGGCTGTTGAAGGTAGTACCTAAGACTTCAGGCAAAGAAAGTAACATTCAAGTAAAAGTGACTTGGTGGGCAAGACACTCTTGACAAGAACTTCCTCAGAGAAGTTGTACTTTTGAACTGAGACACAGAAAATAGAATGTTAGCCTTACAAAGGAGGCTCAAAAGAGCATTCCTCCCAGAAGAAAGCAAGAACAAATGCTAAAGTTCTGAGTCAGGACTGAGCTGTCTTGTTAAAAATGTGTGAGTACGGGAAGGTAGGTGGAGGGAGGGGAGGAGAGGAAGGAGAGGGAAGAGAAGGGAACGGAGAAAAGAAAGACACAAGCAGGCAAACTAACATGTTTCCTCCAAGGTGAATACCAGAGATGTTTAATAAGTTTGGTGAAGGACGGAAGGGAATGGAGAACATTGTATGGACAAGGTGAGTCCCTTTTACCCCTGTCACTGGCCAGTTATTACTAAGAATAGCACCATCCTCCAAGCAACAGAAGATAATAAGCTAATGAGTAATAATTCCCTATGTTCTGTAAATATTTGTTATGACGATGGAAGCTGCGAGGGTCATCGCAGGGAGAGGTTGACTATTTTTGTATAGTCAGTGTATAGGCATCTCTAAGCCCTGCCCCATATGTCCCAAACATTCAAACAACCAGCACTTTTGCCAGGGTAATGGCATGAGTTAAAAGGTAGAAAAACACAGATGAAATGAGAGTTGAAAGGTACATGGAAACCTAAAGCTTCTTGTAGTCAAAGTGAGATCATTCATGAGAGGCTCCCAACCCAGACCATGTTTGCCCCACAGTCAAGGTTAGTTCCCACGGGAAATGTGAAATGACATCTTGGAACTGTTCTGAACCTACAATTTCACTCTAGCCCATTGACAACAGTTGGAGAATGGAATGTCCAATGCAGAGTTTCAGCATCCAAAATATACTTTAAAATGCAGGGAGGCTCGTTACTCAGCTTCTTTGACTCCTTACAAAATTTAAGCAATTGTGAAAACTCTTAAAGCTACATATTGGTAACTTGTAGTTGTATGTATTATCCCTCAGCAAGAAGTCTAAAATACAACTGGAAGCCCACTTTAGAGCATTTGCCCACACGTGTCTTGATAGAAATCTGCTGATGAAGATGTCTGGTACACTGAGAACCTGGCAACCTAAACATCTGAAGGAAAAAAAAAATCTGGCTGAGTAAATAATTTACCACTATAAAACAAACAATAAACAAATAAACAAACCAATAAACAGACAACAAAAAAAAAACCACAAGAATTTACACCTGTTTTCAAATGTTCTTTATCTATTAACCTTACCACAGAACTCAGGTTGGTATTGCCATCTCCTTACTTCTGAGGAAATCATGTTCAGAGATACCAAATAATATAACCAATGGACAAAGTTAATACATGGTAACTGTGGATAATCTGAGGTTATCAGGCTCAACATCTACACTTTCCGGCTGTGTCGGACCCTTTGTCAAACTCCTAGTTTGGCGAATTCTAAAGTACTGGGGCCTAAGTGGGCACCTTCCCAGTTCAACACTGCACACCCTCTCCTGTACTTTACGGCCTGTTTCAACCAACAGGCACAGCCAATGTGTGTAGACTCAGCTCCTAGGACTCGGTCCAGCAAGATGCCCCAACTGATACTTGACCACCACTCCAGTCACAAAGCACACTTCAGAAGTGGTGAAGCTGATCATGAAACAAGAAGAATAGTACTTGTGTGGCATAACCAGGAAGGAAAAAAAAAAAAAAAAAAAGCTAGCTTTCCCAAAGGTTTCAAGAGGATACATTGGAAACGTGGATCTAGGATGCTTGATTCTGCACAATTAGCTGTGTGATAGTTAATGTGACTGGGGGAACGCAACAGGCACATAACTACAAAGTACAGCCATGCAACTTAAATTTAAGCAAGGAGAGCCCTGATTGTGCCCCTGTCCTTGGTCCTGAAGAGTTGTATTTGGTTAGATACGACTCACAAGTTCAACATTCTGTGAGTTTTTCTCAAGTGAATTTTCCATCCTTACGCATTGCTTTGAGTACCTCATGTGGTTTTGTTAGCATGGAACAGAGACTCTTTGGAGTTACTTTCTGAGTGTAGATAGCTAACTGTGTGGACTTTTCGATGACTTTTTTTTTTTTCCAAATCATGCTTGCCACAAATATTTTTCTCTCTCACCCCAGGAATTAGTTAGGCATTTAGTGTTTCTTGTCCTCCCTGATGATACATTTCAATCTGAAGATAACAGTCATGATTACTGACTCATTCAGTGGTCAAGTGTGGCACCAGATACAGGAGGACTTTCTGACAACGTGAAGAATCTGTAATGCTAAGTGATCCTGCTCCTCTGACTCAAACAGGTAAGCCAGAAGAAGAGCATGAGGCAGCTTTTCCCCATCGCCCTTCTGACTTCCTTTCTGTTGGTACTGAAGAGACCTCTAGCAATGTTCTCCAGCTTCTGTTCTGTTTCCGCTGGCATGGAGCAACATCAGTACTGTTTATAAATTGCCAGTAACTTTCTTAAAGCCACAGTCAACTTCTCAGCCAATGGTTAACTTCTAAAATCAGGGTCACTTTGAGGGTTTCCCCCTTTCCTTACCATCTTAAACTAAAATGCATTAGGAACCACATGATAATCACATACATACACACACCTACATTACATAGAATTAAACATACACGTTTAAAGTGAAAGAACCCCCAAAGAACTGATTGTGTATTTAAGATCTGAAAGGATAGGTTCATCTGGTTCTTCAAGCTGACCTCAAAGGTCAGACTGTTCGAGTGTCACAAAGATGAATGACAGCCAGCCAGTGCTTAACATTAAGACACTAAGGTTTTAAGAATTGTCTTATTTAATATTCTTAATCAACTGTCAGGTTAGAGGAGCTGAGTCCGTACACTACCATAGCTCTCATTAGCTGGCCATGGAAGCAGCCTCTTGTCACCATAGAATTCCAGCTAGCTGTGTGGAAGACAAATCACAGGGTTTCCTTCAACCACAAACAGACACAGATGCAAACCTTTAATTAACTACAAGTGAAAGGAAGTGGATTTACGACTTCAGTGTACTTAGAAAGATCCAGCCCATGAACAACGAAGGAGAGACACTGCCAAGAGCTACAAATTTCAGCAAATCTTTTTCATTACAAATAATATAAAGTCTTATTCAACTGCAAATCCCTAGAACTTCCTCATCTTACCAATAACAGTACCAAAATAGAGTAAAATATTTGAAACCAAGATATATATGCCACCCAATAAAGCTTACTGGTCTAACTAACCACTTACATAGTAATTGATCCAGTTTGGTTGGCGTATGATAGTGGCCTCTCAGGGGCAGAGGACTGACAGCAAAGGCATAGAAGGAAATGACGGTGATGGATATGACTTACCCAAAACTGGCAAACCGTATTGTAGGTAAATTATAACCAATACAGCAGTCTCTGCCTTGCACCAGAGAATTCTAATGCACTGACTCCTCAGACTAACGCCTATGGAGTACCTACTGAGGTCATAAACTAGCTAGCATTGAAACCCAGCATACCATCAAGTGTTCACAAAGCAATGCTCCTAAAAACCACACACCACGAGGGGGCTCAGCAGTTAAGAGCACTGGCTGACTTTGCAGAGATTCTGGCTCTGTTCCCAGCACCCAATTTGCAGCTGACAACTGTCTGTAACTAGTTCCAGGATATCTGATGTCCTCTACTGTTCTCTACAGGCAAAGGACACATACATGGTCCATACACACACATACATACACGTAAATACTCATGCACAGAACATAAAAAATAAATACTCTTTATGATATACATACATACATACATACATACATACATACATATATACATACATATACATATATATATATCACCAAGTGTTAGGGGAAAATAAGTACAATATTTCAGTCTGGGGTGGAGAGATGGCTCAGCAGTCAAGAGTACTGACTGCCCTTCCAAAGAACCTGGATTCTATTCCCAGTACCCACATGCCAGCCCCCAAACATCTATACCTCCAGTTGCAGGGAATCCAGTGCTGCCTTCTCTACCTCTCAGGGACCAGGCATGCATGTGGTTCACATACATACACACGCTCAAACACAACAGCCATATACATGAAATAATAACAATTTTAAAAGAATTCAGACACCATCATAGGGAACAGAAAACAGATTTGCCACCCCACAGCACTACCAGCTGCCAACTGTCAGTCCAACTCACACTGGCACTGGGGGCTTCCAGGATGACCCTGGTTCCCTGGCACCTCGGCTTGGTCCGGCTTAGCATTCACACGTATGATTTTTAACAAAGAAAGAAGGGTGTCCGCCCCCCCAGCTATGCTTGTATCTCTACAGCAGAACTAGGAAGTCGTGGAAAGCAGTTCCAGAAGAAGAGCGACCTGACTGCCAGACCCCCTTCTTGGTGGTGGCCAGCTGACCCCAGTCTAAAAGCAGAGCAAGGAAAATGACTCATAGAGGCCACTGTTAACAGAACTTTTAAATTATGAAGGAGAAAAAGCCAGTGTTGTATACACTCCAAGGAAACAGAGCACGGGTCTCTTTTTCATGTTTTTATTATTTTTATTTGTGTATCTGTGTGAGGCGCCATGATCGTATGTGTACCACCTGCGTACAGGACTGACCGTCCCTTACCGTTGAGTGCAGTATTAAATCTTAATCATCCTCTGATGTGCCATCCTATCACATCATATAACAAACTGACACCACTGTGACCTGAGCATACTCAGCATGCCAAGACCACTGTGAAAGCATGAGGTGAAAAACGCAAGAGTAAGAACAAAATGGTATTTTTAAAAACATAAACCTGTTTAAGAGTATCAAAAAAAAAATCCTATTTAGGGGCCATCTATAGTCTTTCTTCCAAACCACTAACCAAAATAGACATGGATTTCTGCTAAGAAAAAAAGAAGAAGAAGAAAAAATTCTTGCATACAGAATAATACATGTGCTTTCAATTTGGTTTAATAAAAAGTAGGGCAAAGTAGAAAAACAGGTGCCTGTGCAGATGGAGTATGCTAAACACATGTAACACTTCTGATAATGTTGAACCACCCCCTTTTTGGAATTTAAAACATTCCTTAAAACCTGCATTTTCAAACACTGCTAAATATTTGGAGTCTAAAAAGATGACATTCATTATTTTGCACAGTAACACATCTTCAAACATTCCAGGCTAGTTTTGAAGAACTGCAATTGATATCTTTTCCATATATACTTAACCTCCTACAGATTTATTTGATTCTCAATAATTACTGCTCTCTGGTAAAAAGGCATATGTTATTACAGTGCGCTGCGCTCCCACAAGCTGTCCATTCAGTGTATTTTAATAAATCTCTGCCAGAGCTGTATAAATTTGATCCTGTTTAAATTTAATAAGGATCAGAATATATCAAAGCGCAAATACCCATGGGAGAAATAGATATTTTGCATAGTTATTGAATGGCCTATTCAGGGTTACAATATGTAAGACCCAGACCATCAACCTTGAATTAAAAAGAGAGATTAATGTGTTCAAAGCCAGCTACTTGTTAAATAACATATGAAATTAGTATTTAATAAAACATTTTCTCTATATTGCTGCTAATGGCATCTGTCCTAACAACAAAGCCACAATATCAGTATTCTAATAAAGAATTCCAACATTTACCAGAATTGTCAGCAACATACCTGAACTGTCTACATTAACTTTGGTAAAATGCACTGCTACATGGAAGGAGGATGAAGAACACCTCAGAGTAAGTCTGAAGTGGGGGATTAATGCCCATTTGAACAACACAAATACTAAGACTAAATAGCTACTTCGTTTGATTTATGTCTCCCACAACAATGAATGGCTTCCTCCAAACAGTCTCTTCTCTGACAAGATGACATTTCTGATTCGAATATGACGTCGATGATCATTAATGGTCTATGGTTAGGCAAATCCTTTCTATTTTTTTTTTCCTCCGAAAATTTACACTTGAGTGTGAACACAAAGGACAATGACTAATTAGCCTGGATTTAGAAGCTGGGGGAAGGGACAGAAGGGCATGATGTCAGTCACCAGGAAATCCTTCCTCATAGAGAAGATGAATTATGGGGCAGCTATTACACCAAGAAGATCAAAGGGGCTTGTCTCCACCAACGCTTGTAAAAACACCTTCTCAAGCCCTAACTGTCCTGGGCAGATAGATGGGCTAAACTGTCTCCTCTCATCTTCAAATATTTGGAGACCGAAAGTTATTATTCAAAGCCTGTCAGACCTACATGAGTCCGCAATGTCATATTGAAATCTACAACTAGTTTTTTTCCCCAACCACTTTCATCTTATTTAAACTAGAGTCATAATGGCTAGGCCATTCATCAAAGGAACTGATAAAAGACACTGCCAGGTGGCCCACCAGGATGCATTAACCAGCTTACCAGAGGATTAGGTCCTATCATCAGATAGGTGGCTATCTGGTAATGAGGACTCTCACCAGTGTGCTTGGCTCCCTGATCTGGACAGGCCCCAATCACACCTCACTGGATCTTCTACACAGATCTGAGTGTTTTCTATCTCCCCCCCTCCAAACCTCTGCTAGAAGGAGTTGAGTGAAAGACGTAAATTCTAACTACACAAAAGATGAAACAGAGGTGATGGTTGGGAAAACATCTACTTCTCTCATTGAAAAGACAGGCTTAAGGGTGGACAACGATTCTTACAGGGGTGATGCAGCCAAGAGGTCCACAGAATCAAAGTACCAATCACTAAAGGAATCTGCAAAATAGATGAAGACACAGTATAGCCAACGTGCCCAATCCTATGAAGGACTGGTAAGTAAAACCCTCAATAAACAAAACTCAAACATAGAACACAGAACCACGAGAGTAGTTAGTGCAATGAAAGTTCTGGATATAATCTAAAAACATACTTTTAGCCAACCAGCTCTCGATGGGATTCTTTTGATCTTACCACAAAATAGTGAGCTTTATTATGCTGCCGTTGTTCTGAGATACGTTTTAAAGAAGATATTGGCAGCAGGGTCGCACTCTGTCTTATGCAGGGCACACAATGCTGCTTCTTAAACACTGATGCAACCTCCAATGGCTGTTTACAGCAAGCAAGAGCAGAGAAATGCTGTTCCGAGGCATGGTGCCCTACATAGCTCTTCCTTCAGATCCGTGCCTGTCAGTTTCAGTGACTGATAGATTACCTGCATGGATTTGGTCAGTGAAAGCAGGTCCACACTCCTCTTTATAAAACAACTTGGAGCCAAATTTGCTCTTGAGAGATTTTTCAAGATTCAAAGATGGGATAAATGAGCATAAGCCAACCTTATATAATCCCTCTAGTCAATGCTTCTGCAGCAAAGAGTCTAAATACTCAAACAAAGAAGAGACAAGTAACAAAAAATAGTGTCACAGGCTGACACAGATGGCTCAGTGGGTAAAGAATTCTCCAAACGAGCCTGATGACTCAAGTTCAAGTCCCTGGGTGCGCACAAAGGGAGACCCAGAGAACAGACAACAGGGTTGTCTTCTGACCTCTAGCGCACACCATGGCAGGGGCACTCCACTCACACGCATCATATACATACACAATAGTAATAGATGATTGACTATTTAAAAATAAAACAGTCTCATGTCAGTAGAGGCTAGATTTTAGTGCAAACATGTCAAAGCATTTATAATGTTAAGATTATAAATTTGTGAGGCTCTTTATTTCTCTTTCATTCATCCACGTGAATAAAAATAAATGTGTGCTTTTATTCAGAAAAGGAAAGTTCATGTTGTAAATGGAAAACCAATATGGCAAAGGCAAAGTCGTCCATTTAATTCTGACTGACTACCAGCCGCAGCAGCGACTGAAGCTGAGACCGGCACTGTGCTCCCCACCCCCTCTCCCTGCAGCACAACCACTCTGTTAAAAAGCAAGATTAGCAAGTGGTAAGTGTTAAAGACATGTTAGCACCAAACAGATCTTCTCACTGGTGCAGTAAGAGGCTGAGAGGGAAATGAAAAGTTGTCTGTATGACTCGGTGTGGTTTAAAAACACAATGCCTTTAAAAAGCCAAGCAAGGGCCTACCCACAGTAGAAACTGTCTGGCGTCCTCCAGTTCCACAAGGCTCACAGACCCGCCTTCTCCACTAGATGTTCAGAAGCACACAGACGCTGTCACTGTTTCAGCTGGGGGCAAAAGCGTCAATACTATGAGCCCATGCGATTCCTGGACATGCTTCGTTTTAGATGTAGTCTGTTGTATGGTTGGACTGTGGTTAGCCCCTTCTGAAATTATACTGGGATATGACTTCCAGAGTGAAGGTGTTGGTAGAAAAGGCCACTGAAAGGTGACTATGTTCTAGGGCCTCTAAGCCCTCGAGTAGTTATGTCTTTCTTGTGAGACTGGGTTAGTTCTCTCCAGATTGGATCCCTTCCCACAGAAGTAATTAGTTCCCACAAGGAGGGTTCTTACTCATCGAGACTATCATCTCTCCTCCCAGTCACACATGCTTATGTTTTCACATACTCACTTCCCTTCCATTCCCTGATGTGAGCTGACAGAGCATGCAGCCTTCACTAGCAGCAACTGCTCAACCTAGCTACTGACACCATGAGCCAAAACAAGGCATTTTCCTATACAAGTTACCTGCTCTTGCATGTTCTATTGCAACAACAGAAAATAAACTAAGGCAAGACCAGTGAACTCATCGCCCTGTCCATGGCTGTGTGTGCTGACATCACCATTATTGATGGTGTGTATGAGTGTAGAGGTCAACTATCTACAAAGTTCCAGTGGAAACAATAGTCTCAAGAGACCCTGGTCCCTTCAGATGTCATGGGATTCTTCAGGACAGCGAGACTCGAACTGTGACACAGGATGACAGCACCAGCATCACTTGGGAACTTGTCAGAAATATCAAGTCTTGGGTCACACCCACATCTACAGAATCAGAAACTCTTATATGCCCCAGCTTCTGCCATCTAGGTTTTACAACCCCACCGAGCCTCAGGAAGGTCCTAAAGAAAAGCCTGGGGAGAAGAGGCACATAAGAGGCACAAATGTTCGAACCAGCCTGATGGCTTGAAAGTCCTGATCGATTCCTCCCTGCTAAGATATTGGTATCCTCTACCTCATGCCTCTATTTCTTATCGGTTAACTGGAACATTCATGGTTGTTGAGGATTACATTTATTAATACATACAAGTACTTACACACACAGTACTTACACATACAAAGTATTTTACACATACAGTCTACAAATATTAATAGTATCTCATGTAACATATAAGTACTTTACCTTCCTCATTCATTAACATGAGCCCCACAGGCTTTGCCTTCTAATGAGTTGGAACTCTGGATCTACTTCAGCCAGTACAGGCAAATGAGCCACAAGTCATATACAATCCTTAGTTTCTAATTAAAGCTTACAATTTTTCAAAAGTTATCTGTGTATAGTAGTGTGCAACTATAATCTAAGCATAGAGTGAGATGGAGGCAGGATGATCATGAGTTAGGGCCAGAATCTCCTACACAGTGAATCTAAAGCCAGCCTGGGTTACACGAGACTATAAATTTAATTTTAATTTCTGTTTCTATTTTCTATGTGTAAAAAATAGGAACAGAAATTAAAATTAAATATAAGAAATAGAATAGAAACCAAAATACCATCTTGCAGAGAAGCTCATTATCTCAGGAAGTAAACAACTCAGAGGCTTCAGGAAGTTCCTGAAACTGACCAAATTCACCAGACTTCTCACTCCCCAAGCATACATGAGCAGTAAGAACTACTAAGACAAGCTGAGCTGCCTAAAAGAGGCTCCAACAAGGCAATGCTATCTACAAGAAGCAGAGACCTGGCAGTTCCCTGGAAGAGGCCTACGTGGACTGAGCCCCCTGGAAAAGATAATCTCCAGCCTGTTGAGTCGCTTTCATGAACTTTTACCCATGCTGAGGTGGGCTTTGAGTTACTGTTCTCTTATAAGTGACCTCTCATCCATATTCCTGTATGTAACCTCAATAAAACTCATTGGTTTACCACGTTGGACTTTGGTGGTGTCTGTACTTTGGTATGTTATTTCCCCATCTGAGATGAGTAGACATCTGTCCACATCTCCCCAAGAGTAGTGTCACAGAACAAAGCCTGGCCCATTTCCAATTATCCTAGGGAATACTGTCTTACAAATCCCAAGTGTACTTAGGAGCTTCCTTTCCTGTCATTCATTCCTGCATTGCAGGCATATCTAGAATGCCTCCGTTAGAGACAGTCCTGGGCTCTGGGAATAAACTAAGAACCAAAGGAGACAAGACTCTCTCCTTGAGGTTACCTTCAGCCTCAGAGAGTCAAACAAAAATAAATACATAAAACAGTATGTTACTGCAGAGAAAAGTGAAGCAGGGAAACGGTTGAATTCACCAAGCAGAAAGGGAAAAGATTCTATTTGAGATGGGCTGTTCTCTGAGAAAAGGACCTTGAATGAAAGATCTGAAGAAGATCTGGAAAAATAGGGTTACGAGCAAAGGAAAATAAGCCAAAGGCCTGGAGGGGAGTTTAAAACATTTCCAAGTGATGGGAAATAAATGAGTATGTGTCCAAAGCCAGAAAAGGCACAGGTGTCAGACAACAAAGGCAGACACTAAATTAAGGCCACACAGGACTTTCAGGAAGCCACAGAAGAGCCCTGAGCGAGAGGGAGTGCACCTGACCTTTGCTTGCCTTTACACTAGATACATACAGTCAGCTGCTTCACTCTTACTGAAATAGGTAAATGCAAGGCAACTAGAGTCTCCTCTCTCCATAATTCCAGCCCCATTGCTAGACGCCAAGGCCAGCTAAGACAGACATTCAATCAAACAGTGAAAAGAGAGACTCACCTCAGTTTATCTACAGGAATTTATGTACTGCCGGCTAATGTTCTATTTCACTAGAATATTTGTGTTTATGAAGACATTGTAATGAATGATACTTTTTTTAGTTCATGAAATTTTCAACATAAAAGAACTCTGAATTCCTATTTTGAAATCCATTGTGCCATTTTTATTCTGCCTGTATTTTAATATAGCATCAATATTTAACTACTCATTAAATGAAGTGTGACTTTTATAGTGAAAATGTCAGTCTTTGCAGTTCATTAAATTCATTTAAAGTATAGCTGTTTGATTTTTTTTTCCTGGAAGAATAAAAGGACTATGCACTGAAGGCATAAACTTTAAATTTAAGCATGTGTTTTCTTTAAAATTAACATTCAGGATCTGTGACATTATTCATAACACTGAAGGACTGTTTGCATTTTCCTGCATTTACTTAGTGACTGTCGTCTTTTATAGAGTAGAGAGCTGTTTATCACAGTTGGATATGACCAGTGGAATGTCACTGTGGACATTAAGATGTCATAAGCGATTATGAATCTCTGGAATTCTGCATGTAGTATTAAAAAAACATTATCTTGAACTATGGGCATCAGAAAAAAAATAAACCCTGGAAGATATGAAATTTAATAACTCGCAGAATCCAATAGAGCCTAAAAATGGTCTATTTCAGTTTTAAAAAATAATTCTGATAAGACATTCGACTGACTGAAAAAAATGGATATATTAAAATGGAATTTGAGGAATGCATTCAAATGAATTTTTTAGATGTTTGCAATTCTTTCTTCCTAAAATTACTATGATTTACATGGGTGAAGCAGTAAATGCAAATGATTTCCAATCACCACGGTACGTGTGCATAGTGATACTGTCTCTTAATGAGCACTGAGAATATTCTGGCACTCACTAAACAAGACTAAAGGAAACACACTTACATGTCCTCTTTGCCCATGGAAAGCAAAAAAGGGACAGCTCTTATAAGAACATGGCCTCTCCTTGTCTTCCTTAAACCATCCCATCAACCCCAGCTACATTTCTAAACAGAACACGTGAAGCACAGGATGTTTTACCTAGTTTTAAATGAGAAAGCCTTACCCTGGCTATGTGCCTATAATCCCGCTAAAGAAGCTGAGGCAGGATAGCTGGCTTTCCAGACCACCCTGGGCTACATAGTAAGACAGTTAACAAAGAACAAAAACAAAACAAGACTGTCAAAAACCAAAAAATAAGCAAACAAAACAAACACACAAGAAACTTGACAAAGGAGGAGAAGGGAAGAAAAAGGAGGGAAGAAGAGGAAAAGGAAGCGGGATCTTTGTACCACGACATGACCTTTCAAAATCTCTTCCACCTTCTCTAGTTCTACGCTCTGAGCCCCCACTTTCAGCCTTTTGACCCCACAGAGTGATGCTATTTCCTCTCCTTGGCATAGCCACCCCACTGTTATCCTTCTGCTATTATAAAAATCTCTCAGGATGTCTCCATAGCTGGAACAATAATCACAAAAGAAAAAATATTCCTACTTTGTTCTTCTTGTTTCAAAATCTTAAAAAACAACAACAAAAAAAAAAGCAAGAAAAATGTATAAATCCTGGTAATCCTACACTGCAGTGAGCTACATACTACATTCAATCAGATACAGCAGATAATATGAGTTGGGAATCCTTCTAATGGATGTATAATTTGGTGGCTGTTTTGGAGGCTGACCATCCACAGACGCTCTTGGAGTAAAGACATGCTTATTTTGTGAGGGACATGCTTATTTTGTGCTTATTTTCTTCTTCCTTTTTTACCCTTTTCTCTGAAATCTGTCCACTGTCAAGGACATAGAAAACTTATCTGGAGCCCAGAGTACCTACCAAAATTATTGAGGTCAAAGAGCACAGACAAAATAATATAATCAAAATTTACTCTAGGGACCTAAACACTTGCTAACAGAGTATGTTTAGACATCAGTAAGTTCACTGACTGCACACAAAGGGAAATACTAATTCCTATCAATGGCTACTGTCTATCACTTATGAATTGATCTCACCAGTTCTTTGATGGTGGGAGCTTGCGCTATGAAGGCAGTAACTAGGGGGAAGGCTTTTCTCATGGCTGTGCTGTTCTGTAGCCCTGGAAGTCCACACATGTTGTATGTATTATATGTACACATTAATGTTCTTTCAACATTTTCCCAACATTTTATGTTCTTGCTTCCTTCACTCTATACATCATGTGATTCTGCAGGACTGTTTATATTGTCCTAAAGTAGTTACTTTCTATAAAAATTTTTCACTGCTTGTCATTCATTCTCCAACATTCTCACTGGCTTAAGTGGTCTCATATTTTTATACCTAAGCCTGTAGCTTCCCAAGTTTAATTACCCCAGAACAATCTGGTTCTCAACAACCAACTAAAAGAGGAGGGCACCCCCTCCCCATAAATCTATTCATCAAGATTCCACCAAGCCTGGAATGTCTAGGGAAAGCTTCAATAATCAGGGGGAAAATGAGCTGCAGAAACTCAAAGAGAATGGAATAGCCAAGGCAGATTAGGAAGCCAGGAGATGAGGGCACACTGAATTAAACATTCTTAAGCAGACTTACATACATAATGAATTGGTCAATTCTGTCCAATGTTTCTGAAAGAGATTACCCTTCCAACAAGCCAAATGAGTGTTCAAGGATGGTAGCTCAGATGGGTTCCTGAACAAAATAAGTGTTAATCACTTTATCTCCCCCAATCTTTTTTTTTTCCTGCGAAGAAGAGCAACTTTTCATTTCCATAAAGCCTTGAAATCATCCTCTGGCAGGGGGCCGGGGTGTGGGGCTGAGGGCTGGTTAGAGGATGCTGACAAAGAAGTCCCTGAAAGGGGGGATTTCCTGACAATAAACCCTGATCAGAGCCAGAGAGGGGACATTGTTGTCTCCAGCGCTCCCCTTTCCTCTGTGAATTCCAGGCATAGTAGAGAGGGGAGGGTCACAGAGATGAGGGTTGGGAAGGATCTAACAGGTATTCCAGGCAACTACCTTCTTGGGAGACTCTGGACTACTACAAATTCTGCTTCTTGGAGTTTGTTCTTTTAGATGCCTTGGTTTCAGATTCTCTCGAGACGCCCTCTCAACTGATCCCAAAAGCATACAAGCAGCTAACAAAACCGATAAGTAAAGAGCCCTAGATTATTAATGTAAAATTTTACACCTAGTTATGTGCTGAGATTCTCCTGCATGCTGGGCACAGTGCACCAAACGGAAAACAAAGTACAGGGCATCAGTGCTCCGGAAAATTAACAGGTAGAAAGGGCTACACTGCCTCCCAAATCTCAGAGCTCTCCAGGCCAAACACAGTGGCCATCCCATGAATTTCTGAGAAATAGATGAAGAACGAATGAAGTAAACCGAGACTCCTGATCTCCCAGGTCTATGCATTCTTAAAATAAGAAAGTTAATACAATAACTAATAGATAAATGGGAAGGCAAACATGCAAGCAACCAACTTGCAAGCTGATGTTAAAAGAAATGTACAGGGCATTACAATCCGTGCTATGCTGGTCCTGCTTGCTATTCATATAGGCTGTGAACCGACTATTCATCCAAAATAGCTTTGTGACTTAGTTTAAGCACCTAAAGATATGGCTGTGCCCTAACTGAGCCAATTCCCAGTCAATAGGCAAATTGCGTTTCCTTTAGTGAATACAGACTTTCTCTTTCTTGGTCCACTCTATTTGCACAGCTTTGTAAACCCAAGAGGTATTTTTATTAACCCAGAGAGATTCCCAGAGAGAAAAAAGAAGAAGGGAAACACTTGACAAGTGTCAAGACAAATGTAGATTATTTTAGCCGATCCAGTGGCCTTCTTCCCTGGTGACCATCTCATCAGAATGAGCAGTGGCCTTCTCAGATATTCTGGAGAAGATAGAATGATGGAGCCTCCTTTTCTCCTTTAGTCTCTCAAAAAGATACCTCCTCTATGTTCTAATAAATTCCCTTTATAATAAGAAATAATTCATCCTCATTAGCACCTTCTAAATGACAATTCTAGAAAGTTCTCCAAAAAAAAAATCTTAAAAACAAAACAGTGGTTCCCAGCCAGCAGATGTTTGACAGTGTCTAGTAGAGATATTGTTGGCCATCACAATGGAGGAAGAGAGGGCTGGCCTCCAGTAGGGAGATGTAGGGAATGCTCCTGATGAGGTGCTACTGAACACACTACAGTATACTCTAAGAACTATCTGCCCCAGAGAGTGAACCTGCTCAGGATGAAAAACCTGCTCCAAGCAAAACATTAAACAAGACCACAGGGTTCACATGTCAGTACTCGAGATGAAAATCCTCCAAAGAGTTCTAAAAAACCTTGGGATATTGGAAGACACTGGGTCTCCCTCAGTCTATGTTAGCTTCCATGTGCATGTGAAGACCCTGAGCTGATGTTAGCGTGATGATAATGTCTTAAAACAATGATGATAGTAGTTAACATCAATGGAGAGCTCCGTAAGAGTCATAATCGCTACTCCCAAGGTCCCATGTTTTAAATCCTAGTTATTGTCTCTAAATGTGAGTGGACTGATAGCATGGTAATCCATGTTTCTAGCACTCTGGGACATGATAAAAATCTGTTTTGTTCACCAATGTTTGTCCAGATCCACAAAGTAAAATCCTGAGAGGCTCAGGAACATGCTAGAATCACCAGTAGATGTTTGAATCCTGGCTCTAGCTGGCAGCCTGTCTAGCTCTCCAGTCAGCCTCATACCCTGCCAGCATCCCATGCTATCTATCTGGAGTCACTGAAACTTATTAGTGTTCTCAGGTCTCACCTCTGATAAGCAGAACCAACAACAACCTAAGGAGAGAGTTAGGCTGCTTTCCAAAGTTAGCAAGGTCAAGCTTTCCAATTTTCAGAAAGCTGATTAAATAAAACAGCAGCACCCACCCCCCAACAATGGTCAAGTACATTTGCATTACCATGAGTCACCTGAAAACTGAAAACAATCTAAGAGGGTACTTGGCTGAAGAACAGGTTAACTCTTTCTCTTCAATTAACACCTGGCACTGAGCAGGATACCTGAAGCCCAGGGCATTCCTTTCTTAAAGGGAAATTCTCTGTACCCTTGGGAGCCAATTCTTGGATCACGGGATGCGTGTGTGGCTCTATCAACACTTGATAATAGAAGCCCAGTGCCAGAGCCATCTTAGCACAGTCTTTAGGTAGAATTCAATAGATACCAATTACACAATGAGGTCTACTCTCAGAATAAATGCCTCCTGGATGATGTGAAGGTTCAAACATTAAACACTCAGTGAAGGGACACAAATTTCTGCATTTTATTGTGACAGTAGAGGCTAGAATTCTGAAGAAAACACCCAATATGAAACTTTTGGCAAATGTCACACACTGAGTATTGTATCATATTAATAAAGACACCAAAAGAGAAAGAGTGTGCTTCTTTGTTTTATAGCACTGAACCGGGAGACTTAAGTTCTTTTTCTGATGGGGAAATTTGATTTTAGAAGGATGTAAATATCCTTGACATTAAACAAACATGTATCCACTGCACTTGTAGGCGCTTTAACTATTTACCTGCAAGCTTGGATTTCTGAAAGAGGGGTAGTACTTTTAAGAATCAGAGCAAAGAAAAGTGAAACTAAAAATCTAATAAAAAGTACTGGAGAGGTGACGTAGTGGTAAGGACTCTTCTGTTCTTGCAGAGGAGCTGAGTTTGGTTCCCAGCACATGATGGCTCACACCCATCCATAACTCCTGTTCCAGGGGATCTGATTCCATGTTCTGACCCCTAACGGCACCAGGTACACACGTGGTGCACATATATGATATTCAGGCAGAACAGTCAAATAGATGAAAAATAAATTAATTTTTTTTTAAAAAAGGATACCAATAAAATCTTGACAACTAGCCAATAGGAAAGTGCCTCTCGGCATCCTTAACAGCTACTGCATAGGTCTCCTGTTTGATTCCAAGTGCTTGGTAAACAATGTGAAGACATGAATAAAAATGTCAAGGACAATACACCCACAAGATAAAACAATGTAAAATTTCTTCATATCTTTCTGTTAAATTCTTATAAGAAGAATCTCTGTTGAGCCATCCTAATGACTCAGAGAGACATACATTGAGCCACATTCTACACCAAACAATGAAGGGTGTTCAAGAGCCTAGTACACACAAGTTCTCTCAAGGCCAAAGTGAACCCTAGCCTGTGCACGGTAATAATGGACTCCAGTACAAAGCCCACCATTGGTAGCAGTCAGTTCTGAAGTCTGGCAGAAGCTCCTCATTGAATTTGGCTATCTGTATAAGTGGACACAACACATCTTCACACCATTGCTATTTCTTAAAACAGATTTTTAAAAAATAGTCTGAACAGCAAAGATGTCAAGATGGCCATTTCTGAGAAGAAACTGAAGGACATAGATTTTGTGGCAATAATTACATGATAGCATAATTTATCATCAGAAAAAAAAAAAAGGTTCTCAGAACATTGAATTCTAGTGGATTGGAAATTCTGTTTGGTGGATGTAATCAACCAATGAAATCTCATTTGTCACCAAACCTCACTTTAATAGATAAGACGTTCCAAATTTCCTCTTACCACCTATACATCACACTACCATTTTCTAGACCTTTAATCACCCATTACTTTCTGTCTCTTCATTCTTCTCATTAGCCCAACAGGTTTCCTTCATCGTGGCTTGAGGTCCCTCTACTTTGTCCCTACCTTGAACTTCCCCGAGCTCCAGCCTCACAGGTGTGCAGGCTTGACTGAGCACAGGTAGCATGGGGTATGCTGACCACCACCTGCCATCCTGTACTTCCTGGAAGCTCCAGCATTTTCACAGTACCAGAAGAAGGGAAGCCAAATGTCCAATGCAGTGTTGTGATGATCACAGTGTTTTCTACAAATTTACAGTTAATAAGACATAAAAAATTTAAAAAAAACAAAGCTCCTGGTATATGCTTTGTCACCACCGACAAGCAGAACAAAGCCAAGAATGGAGAAGGCATTTGAAAAATCATTAAGGCAGACAGAGCAAGTACATTTTGCCACCAAGACAGTTACTATCTGTAAACAACCGAGCTTGCAGGCAGAAAGGAAAATATCTCTTTTAGATTAGTATTTTCAAAAACAATTAGCGTGTCTGAGCAATATGGAACAGTATAAAGGCAGGTAGGTGGGTTGGCTTGCAGTGCTGAAATGGTTATCAGCTAGGACTAGGAGTCAGACAGGTAAAAAAAAATCACCAGCTACTTACTAAAGATTGTGAGACTGTAATAAAATTGATATTAAACATGAAACCTCTCCAATGCCAAGTTGGAGACACAGCAGTTTACTCTGACGGCCAATCTCGCCTGTAACTATTGTGCATACTGGATCAGCAAAAGCACTACATAAGCAAGTACTTAAAAACATGGTAGTTATAAATGAACTAAATAACTGTTGCACATCACTGCCGTGGAGGGGAGCCATATGCAAGAGGGTGGCAGGTAAATCAATGTGGAAAGAGGTTGATTTATTCAATACCACTGATAGGTGCTACTGGGGATTGCCAGTTACCGGAAGCACTGCTATGAGCCGGTGTAGCACTGGAAGTGCTTCCAGAATAATCTAGTCCAGATCATCCTTGTGAGGTCAGATGACAAGTGCAATACAGAGGTAGTTGGAGGTGGGGGAGAAAAAAGAAAGAAGGGAGAGAAGGATGGAGGGAGGGATGAGGGAGGGTGTGTACAGGGAGTCAGGGAGGAATATGAGGCTATGTTAGAGATAAAGATCTGAGGCCCGAGGTAGACTGCACAAGGGTCATGTTCTGTACAACTTTGTAGGCGCACCCTTGCATAGGTTAATTCTGTTTATCTGTCAATCATAAACAAAACTATTTCCTCTTCCCTGGAATCTGGGCTAGCCCAGTGACTCACTCTGACCCACAGAATATGATAGGAAGTGTTACGTGACATTTCTCAGGCAGGACCCCAGAGCCCTCTTATACAGTCCATGATCTCTCAGGAACCTATCATAATCCCAAAGCACCACACTGTGGTAGGGGAAAGCATGCCGAGAAAATAAGGTCCCCAAACTGAGGGCCAGCTGCCTTCCAGAAGCAAAGTGTCCTGGCAATTCTATAGGGACTACATGGAAGAAAGCCTAGAGGAAAAGAATGCTGAGATCACTGATCTACAGAACCATAAGCCGGAGTATGCTTAGAAATGGTTTGTTTCGCAGCCATAGATAACTGATACAAACACCAGATGGGGCCAAAAAAAGGCACAAAGTAAAATCCCAACAAAAAAAATTATTTTGTTTTGTTTTGCTAATACAAAGGCAAATAAAAACAGAGCCAGATTTGAGAGGGACTGTCATGTTCTCTGAGAAGATGAAGAAAATCAGTAGACAAGCAGCCATCAGTAACATCCAAATATACAACAGTAGGATCTAGGAATGTGGGAAGAAGAGGAGACACAGAGGGACAAGGAGAGACGTAGGAGTGTCCAACTTATTACAAAGTAGAACTCTGGGGATTAGAATAGTGTATTCCCAGAGAGTGGCATCCCCTGTTCCTTCAGGAACAAGGATATTTGGCTCTCAAGCTCTCTGAAGGAGGTAGTTCCACCAGTAACTTAATGAAGAAGACAAGTGGTCCATGGTGGGGGGAGGGTATAAGGGGAGTCCGGGTAGGACTCCAGGTAAAAGATTACTTGTTTGAACAATTACTCAGAGAAAAGACACTTAAGAGGGAGCCAACAGAAGTGGCTAGGTAGAAGCCAGGACATCCAACAAGTCCTGCAGTCAAGGTGAAAGGAAAGGACAGGTGGGTTAAGAGAGGTGAAGGAACATTCAGGTCTGTGGGTTTCTGGAGAAAGATGTGTTTGGTATACATGTGAATACAGGGTCAGCAGCAAACTCGGTCTGCTCAAACTTTTTCAGAGACTCGGGCTTCAAACATGTTGAGTGGGAAGGAGTTACTGCGCAAAGCTCTGTCACCTATGCTGGGACTTGAGAAACAGCGCTATAAACCTTGAAGATACATTTTGAAAAGAACAGAAATGTGTGCCTGAAATATACGTAGTCAATTAAGATGAGGACATAACGATTTGCCATTTCTGCAGAAAAAAACATAAACTGTTGGGTATTTTAAGCAGGCCCAAAATAAAACATCCCAACTGAAGAAAGGACTAAAGAGCCATCCGTCTCAGCACAATTCATCCCTCACCAAAGGCTTTCTAAGAAGCAAATGGAAACAAAAAAAAACGGGTAGAAAACTGGACCACTGCACACAATCTCAACTTGGAAAGACCTGAGAAGTGGGTCTAGGACCTCACTAGAAAGTCTCTTCAGCCACTTAGCCCTTTCCCAGCCATGGGGTTAGCTCGGTCACATGGCCAGCTGCAGGACAGACGCCCGCCTGAGAAAGCTATTCATCACGGGGGACATCTGACTCAGTCTGGCCAGTGAACTGCAAGCAGAGTATCTGCACAGCAGCTTCTGGAAGCTCCTTCGGCTTCCTCCCTCCTGTTGGCCTGACCACTGGAAATTCAACCTTGAACTAGGAATACAAGACTCACGTTAGCTTCCCCACTGTGCAACAAGCCTCGGAGCATCTCTGGGCTACTTCCCTCTGGACTTGATTACAGAAGGAAATGTTTAGCTCACTTAATCCACTTATACACAAATTTTCCTTTTCTTCTTTGGTTTTTCTATGATGCATAAGCTGAATCCTGACTACATTCTCCCGTGGGCCTGCACTGGGGTTGCCATTTCCTTGGTCGCTTCTTGGCCAACCTGGGTTAAGATCACTTCCTCCCATCTCTTGTTGCTACCTCAGCAAGATCCACCATCAAGCCACCTTCACACCCAGTGCTCTGGAAATTATAAATAAGATTTGAATGTAAATGCTTTGACGCAGATCATTACAACTGCAGGCCATCTCCATAAAAACAGGGCAAGTGGCTCTTCTCATCTACAGTTCCGTTGCCTAGAAGTGTCTACCCTGTGGTGGGTCCAACACACGCATCTTCAAAGACTAACCTCCATTCATAGCTCTTAGCAGTGTTTTTATTCGTATCCTCTTCATGCCTTATCACACCTCTGGCATGCCAAGCTCTGAACCTTAAGGTTCGAATGCCAGTGGGAAGAAGTAAACCAGAATAAGCAACAATGCAAGCAATTAGGCTACACATTAGTAATAAAATTATACAGGCTCACTAGGGTCCCAACTGAAAGGATGGGGGCAGGCTATTTTAGATACTAGAGTATTTTCAGATGGTTAGGCCATACGAAAGGTAACATTTGGGCCTCAGGGGTTGCTGAAGTGAAGATCTGTGGGGAAAATGGTTCCAGACATGGTAAGATGGGTTGAAGGCTGGTGTGGTAGGAACACACAAAGCAAGGAGTAGGGGAAAGAAGTGAAACAAAATTAGGCAAGGATAGAACTTGACCTTGCCAATCAATGCTCACAACACATCAATATCCACCCCTCTGTCTGTCTTTGGATATCTGTTCCTCCTTCCCTATCAACTTTTCTATTCAAATATATGTAAACATATGCTATACAAATCTGTCTATCTCCCTTTTCTTCTCAACGGTTAGCAAACCTTCACGTAAGGCTGAGCTCCCCTTTAACCCTCCATACTAACCCACTGCCCATCACTCAACAACACTCTTGCAGGCTCACAGTCTCCCCCATCTTTCCTCACATATTCTCATCAGAAGCTACCTCGAAAATACCTTCTTTTTAAGTTTCATCCTCTGTCTACATGCATGACCATAAAGACATGCATACATACATGTGAATATTCTCAAATATATGTATACATACATATTTCACCCTATTAGTACCTACTAAAGCTTGTGGAAGCCTGGACATTCTAGTGCCTCCGTAACATGCCCTTAACACGACATATCGCCCACTTCAGGAAGAGAGGAATTCATCTTTATATATGTCGTGTGGAGCCAACCTGTGCAAGCTTCTAAAAGGACGTTTGCCTGCATGTATGTTCGTGCAGCAAGTCCTACCTGAGATTCCCTCTAAGATCTTCTCTAAGATCGCATTTTACCCACTAACCTACTCTAAGCCTGAGAGTCCCCGTGAGCTCTTCCATTTCACTGCATGGTGCCTCCAGAACATTCTTCCTCTATGTGCACATACGGTACTTTTATATACACCTAGTCACACACACACATGCTTCAGTGACACCTGCTGCAGCCAAACTAGAGACGTCTAGGGGGAGAGTCAAATCTAATCTGAGCATATTACAAGTTTATACATAATACAAACAGCCACTATAAATACATGTGACATTGATTATATATACGTGTGTGTGTGTGTGTGTGTGTGTGTGTGTGTGTGTGTGTGCGCGCACGCGCGCGCGCGCGCGCGCGCGCGCGCATTAAATAAGCACAGGCTCATTCTGGTTTCCAGGAAGAGTGATCATCAGCATGGTAATTAAAATCCTCAGAAGTCTTCAAGTGCATCAAGTATCACATAGTTTGGCATCTACAAAGACATTTATTTCTGCCTTCTACCCAGTTCCAGTCTTGTGATAGCAGCGCTTTGCTTTTTCTCACAGGAACTGAGAAAGCTCCCCACTCTTCAACCCTGTGCGTTACCACATGGTCTCAAGGGCAACAAAGATACGTGAGATGGCACCTGTCTCCAGGCTTTGGGACAGAGCCTATCCAATGAGACTTGATCTCGTCAGGAGCCACCAATGGACATCTTCATACCACCTGCAGTCAGACTAGCTGATTTAAAAAACCAAACAGATGAAGGCAGAAGGTGTAAGAAAGTCCTGTGAGACGGCAGATCTAGCTATACCCGAAACCTCACTGACAATCCCAACTGTCTTAACTTGGCTGGCTGACTTTTTCTCACTTGCAACCCAAAGCATTTTTTAAATAATACAATTGTTTTAACCCTGTCTCCATTAAACGTTCTTTACTGGAATTTTTGTAAATGCTCGAAACAAAAACTGCAAGTTCATCAAAGGAGGGGGCACGAAGGGGCAGCAGCAGAGCGCTGCTGGACATACTCCTTAACGGCTCAATATCTCTAGATTTACTCCCATCCCTCTCTTCATGGAAAACAACTTCTGAGAACACACACATGGATTGGAAAGGTCCACAAGACAGCCCAGCATTTCGACTTCCATTACCACTTCCTACAAGGGATGTAAAGAAACTGTAGGACCTGTCTCATTCGAGAGCAAATCCTCTGCCCGTTACAAACCAGCTGCAGGAATCAACGGGAAGTTCTCACATTCTAATATAATTATTTATTCTAAATCAATTTTAAATCAGTTTGAAAAAAAATCACCCCATCATCTTTAGCACAATTCATCTATGTAGACAATTGAATTCATAAGGACATTTGGGGTAGAAGGGCCCATTTGAAGGTGTGGCCGCTCAAAGCATAAGGCCACATTAGTCAAGTATGTGAAATCCCGGTGTGCCTTGATTTTGGCCTATTTGTTTAATTTCTGGATTATCAGAACACTCAAATCATCCTTTAATAAGCAAAGCAAAATTAAATTAAGATTAAGAAGCATCCTCTAGTAGCTGATACGTCTTGCGTAATCACAGAATACACTTTAAGAGACCATGGCCTCCCTGAGGAAAAGATTAAGGACACGAACCTAGGAAACAAAAGAAACAAAATGATCTACCACCTCAGGAGAAGATTAAAAATATCAGAAGCTCAGGGATACCTTGACTAAAAGCCTCCAATACTTCATTTTAAATATAATTTATTTTTGTTCCTTTTCTAAGTGACTCTAATATATCTTCAAAACATTTCAGTTTATAAGCATACTAAGCAAAAATTCTCATTCTCTCTCTCGTTTTTGGTGTTTCGAGACAGGGTTTCTCTCTGTAGCCTTGGCTGTCCTGGACTCACTTTGTAGACTAGGCTGGCCTCAAACTCACAGAGATCCGCCTGCCTCTGCCTCCCTGAGGACTAGGATTACAGCCAGGCACCACTGCACCCATAATTGTCTCTTTTTAATAACTAATCTGAAAGAGATTCTAAGACCCTTACAAACACCATTTATAACTCATAGAAATCCAATGTAAAAGTACATCATAAGAAAATGAAATGTTTTCCTTCATAAATTGCTGGTAGTGTATTGAGTTACTGTGAACTGTGTACCACTTCCAATTAATAGTAACTATTTAAAATTGTCTCCTTCCAAATAACTATCAAAAGTATAAGGATATGTCATTATACTGATAATCTCTAACTACTCTATTTTCCCTACAATTATTATGGTCAAGAATTGGCTCAGTGGCCAAAGGTGCCTGTCCCAGAAGCCTAAAGACCTAAGTTCCTTCTTCGAATGGTTCAGGGAGAGCATCAACTCCCACAAGTTACCCTCTGAACTTGCACGTGCACAGCATGGACACACACACACACACACACACACACACACACATGTGTTCTAATCATGAATTTGGTAGGATTTCCACATTGTACTTCCTAAATGGTAGCCTCCCTAACTGAAGGGTTTACCAGCCCTTGGCTAAGGCCCATCTTCTACCGACTCACTCCGGAAGACGTCAGATCCATTTCCTTCACTTTTTTCCATAAGTGGAAGAGTCCAATTTTGCTTCCTGACTCTCAGCTCTTTCCTGAATACCAGCGCATATGTTGGTGGGAACATCCCACCGGAATATATGATGTCAGCTCTATCTTTCCCTTAAAACTAGCCTATGAATCAGAATCCTTATGTCCAAAAGATTGCATTCTAACAAATTCCCAGGGCGATTCTAGAGTGCTCCATAAAACGGTCCCACTCTGCGCCTGCACACCCCTGCCCCAAACCTATCAAACCAAGTGACACACTTGGTCTATAATTTCTCCAGTGACAGTAACCTTATCTCACTTGGGTTCTGCGGGAGGCCTCATTTGTTTCCTGGGATCTCCTTGTAATGAAAGTCGTCGAACTCCAATCTTTGCAGCACCTGAGAGGAATGCGGAGGGTCTATGGAGCTGAACAGGAAGTCAAGAAGCTCACAAACAGTGTTGGGCACATGTGCCCCTCAGAAGTGCTTCTGGAGGATGCCTGGCCATAGATTCAGTGTTACCAAATTTGTGACTATTTCTTTAAAAAAAAGAAATCAAAAAGCTGGAAGCTCTATTTATATGCAAGGGTTTTTAGGAACAGTCAACTAATTGAGGGTGTTTTGTTTATTTTTTTTATACTGTGGTGATTAAATAAAGTAACTCCTCAAGTGGCTTCAGCTTCCAGCTGAGTTTGTGCCCTGACAGAATGATTCAGAAATAGCAACATACCCTGAACACTGTGACCACATAAACCCACTGGCTTAATCTAAAATCCCTCAGATTAATTTCCTTTGCTTAACTATGTGCCTGTCCCTATGAGCCCAGGGTTCATTTCGGCACCCCACTTTTTGGAGTGACCAAGTGGAAAGCATGTGGGCCTCTAGCTTGTGACCACTGGGCTACTGTCCTCCTTTGTCACTATTGGCCAGACAGCCTGGACTGCAAGTTTCTCAATGGCCTGTACAACTATTTAAAGCTGTATATGTGTGGGATGGGGGAGGGGCATACGAGGCAAGCAATAAAATGAAAACTAAGAAATATATAAACAAATGTCTGCAAAATATATGTACACGTCAACTGAGCAACATCAATACAGCTACACTGTCAGGTGATATGAAATTCAGGGCATGGCTAGTGTTAATGTCTGATATGATGAAGGGGCTATCCAGACCATGAGCGTACATACTAACTTTCCTTCTGCCCAAAGTCTAGTCAATTTTACAGTTATCACAGTACCCAGATCTTTGCTGATGTGATTCTAATACTACACAGACCACATTCTTGAACAGAGCAGCTAAATGTCCCATATAATAGCACATAAACTACAAATGACTTACCAAAAACAAACAACCTGAGTCCCATTCCACTTACAAACTCGTTTAAGATCAAAGTTGGATGGCATCACAAAAGTAGATTTTGATGGTCCCATACAATTAGATTAATTATTCAATTTACTGTCAACTTTTAAAACTGTGAGTACTTCACATAGCTTCAAAATATGGATGTACAGGGCCCCAATGTTGTCATGGTGATAGTACTCTAGCTAGTGTTGAACAAGTCCACGCCTTTAAATGGGTGTTGTTTTCTGCCTAGCCACAAGCCCTGTCCTCACGCAGGTCGCTGCCTGTCCCTATAGATTTCTGAGTGTTTCACCACTGCTAGCAATTCTTTAAAATACCATTTCTTTCCCAAGATCTGGCTTGAATATCTCATTTCAAGACCTGTCATGGAGGGGTACAGAAATATCTCAATGTGTTTTCAGAATTCAACAGCCTTATACTCTGGATCCTAGAAATGAAGTAACTAATCTCATGTCAGGGTAAGATATTGATCTAGGATATATCCATCAAAATCTCCTCTCAGCATCACTTCAATTTGAAAACATGGTCCCCAGGAAGAGAGACAAGGAACAAATTAGCCTTCAGTCTCTCTTTTACTTCAAGATAGCCAAGGTAGAGGCCCAATAAGATGGACTCAAAGAGCAAACAAGAGAATGTCTTAATTAAGTACGGATGATCAATAACAACACACATAAAAATGAGAAAGTGAGGCTTAAGGCTGAGGCCTTAATCTGCCTAAGTATAAGAAGTCAATAGCCATATTTTGAAAAGAAAATAAAAAGCCGAAAGTCTTAAACAAATCAACTTCTGTATGATTTTCACCTCACACCCATGTTAGATGCATTTGCTTATTTGGGGACAGCAGACTTACAACAACTTCATTTTAATTGATATTTTATGCACTATTTTCTTGCTGGTACAATAAAATTAACTGAACCCAAGGGAAACTCCAGATTAGTCAATGGGTCACCAACTCACTTGAGTAACATAATGACTTCTCTCCTTTTTAAAATATAGATTTTAGTTCAACTTGCTAGTCACATCATTAAAAAGAAATTTTCAAACAGCAGATTGAAATTAAAATGGAAATTAGTCCTTAGAAAATAGACAGGGCTTTAAGTTTATACATCAGTGGCTAATTCATGAATTATTAACTGATTTAAATGATCCTGGCTATATTTTATTTGAAGTTATTCTCCTACTTGCAATGACTTCTGAACCGTCCAAACTCTTTCATCCATTTTCCATAGATAGTATACTTTCATGAGAGCTGACATTTAAAAAAAAAAAAAAAAAAAGACCCATATACTCACAGAACGTAGAGATAATACACTCACATATAATTTATACAAAGAACTCTGGCCATTTGTTAAAAGGAGAAGTGAATGGAACCCTATTATTCACGGTTTGTAAATAAATGTAAAGATAAGCGCTAGCATTTTCCCTGTGAAACCCTGGCACGGATAGTTTGCTTTCTTCTGAAGTTTCCCAGATGGTCATTAAAACAAGAAAAGGCAGAAACATACTTTTTTGTAATCCATCATCTCTCATTCAAAGAGATAATACAAGTCTTGGAAAGTCAAGCCTTAAGAAAGATTAATAATTCCAGGTACTTTCAGATGAAATAAACGTATGTCTTTGTGCACTGTTTTAAATCTTCAATAAATCTACCCTGAACAGCAGGCAACGAGCTCCACGTGAAATGCAAGTTAGCTGTGAAGCAAACGCTGTAAACCTTTAATTAGCTCTTGCTGTTCTGTACTCATAAAGTTAATACTTCCACTTCTGTTACATTCTCGTACAAAGATAAATTACAGGGACTAAAACTGTTTTGTTTTGTTTTTCTGTCCACTGCAGAAATTAAGGGTATACAAATACTGTATTTGTACTGTGGCTCAAGTCTAAAGGTACTTACATTTTTACCTGTGAACACGTAAAGACAGACACACCTTCGAATGAGTACAGTTTGACCCCTCCCAATGCTAAGTGCTGAATCCAACTTTTGTAAGTTGGGCCCCCAGAAGCCCTTCCCATCATCAGACTGCTGAATTACTAAGAGCATTTCAGGGCCATCGAAGGATTCAGAAATGGACACCAAATGAGCTAGCTTGCTTCCCCACCGCTAAAGTTGGCCCGGCATCTAGACAAATGCTGTCTGATTTCAAGCTTTATATCCCCTCCCTGAAATAAGCTTCTGGGTTTAAAATGACTCAAAATAACCATTCTCAGAAAATGAAAGGAGATACACACAAAACACCCACAATTTCCTCAGTCCCTCGAAGCCCTTGGGATCCCAGGGAACAGAGATTTGCCATGCATGGCAGTGACTGGCTTAATACAAAAGGTTTCTATTTGGATGTCATTCGAGTGTTGCTGATCTTAAATCAGTGAAAGAAGTGGTTACATTAGACAAGGTAATGGCTTCCCAAAATAAGAGCATGCCCAGTTTACAGAAGGACTACATACACAGGCTGAGCTCTAAAGGAGATAACTAACACCCCACTGGAACAATTAAGCGGATTCTCAGAAACACTACATACTTAATTAGGCTGCCTAAGTCCCTGACTGAGCATACATGGGGGACTTTTTAAAGCATTTAATAACCTGAGTAAATCCAAAATCAGACGACAGAAGCCGATCCTTCCTTCACTCTGGCTACAGCGTTCGGCCTTTTCTTGCCTGGCTTTCGATGCCTTAAGCATTCATTTCAGATTCTGGGGGAATATGAATGGGCACCACCAGCACTGGACTGAAAACACTGAATAAAGTCCCTCGGAGCAGTAGTTACGGAAAGGGCCCCGAGTGCCTGGCTCAGGGCTGTCCACCCTGACCCGGAATGGAGCCAGTGAGGCTCCAATGGTCTTCTGCAAACTTTACCTCTGGAGTTGGGCAGGAGTGTAAACAATAAGGGACAGGGCCTTCATCAGCCAGGGGCACAGCCAACTGTCCGGACTCTAGATACGATCCCTCCTCTTCCTGCTATTTATTCATTAGTTTTGTATTGCACCTTTCTTTCAGCTGCCTCGGTATTTCCTCCTCCGTTATCCAAGCAATCATAAACAAACTAGGATTTGAAAGAGAAGTCGGAGGGGAGGGAGGTGCAGGGGGAAGGGGAAAGAAAAACACATTCAAAAGGCGCAGGGCTCTTTCTCTGAATCTCGCCCTCGGGGTTATGTCTCAAAGCTCTGTGGTGGGATAGACGACCCGGCCCGGGAAGCCCACTGGCTGTGTCCGAGGTCCTTCTGTGGCCACCTGAATCGCTCGCTCCTGTAAGTTCGTGTGGCAAGAGGTGCGGAAGATGGGGTGACCCCGGGGCATGGTAGGAAACTGCAACTCTGATCTCCATGAAAGAAAAAACTTAACCCGCCCCCGCAAAAATAAATAACTAAAATAGGAGAAGCCACTTGCGCTAACTCGAGAGAGGCGAGCACCTTCCTCTGGTAGAGCAAAGCACCCTAGAAAGAGGCACCTGCTGGGACCCTACAACTTCAGGCTTCCCAGACCTAGACCCGGGCACTCTGTAAAGTTTGTTCCTCATCTTCCCCGAGCACCAGGGACGAGCTCCTGACTGAGTGGACGAGCTGGGATGAGCTTGCGAGGAGGAGGGCGAGATCTCTGGACCACGAGATGTGGACCCCTACGTAGCGTGCCCCCCCCATACACATAGTAGGGGTGTTGCAATCGTGTTGACTAATAACATCAACAAAGAATCACATGGATGCCTCAGCTCAGTCCCGGGACTGCGCTTCACTCAGCTTTGGGGGAGCGGGGGAGGGGATCTGGAGGGCAGAGGGAGCGCCAGCAGAGGGACAAAAAGGTGGGTAGGAAGGGGACAGAAAAAGAAGACTAGGAGAGTTGGTCAAAGACGAAGGCGCACCTAGAATACCAGCGGCTGGGAAGGAAAGACAGGAAAGAAAGTAAAGCAAGCTAAAGGGACGCGGGACGCGCCCGGGAAGAAGAGGTGGCCCCCGCCCCTGGCCCGGTCACCTTGCTGTAGCCGTAGTACCCCAGGCACTGCGCGAAGTCCAGGCTGGCGGGGTCCCCGGCCGCCGCGGGGTAAAACCTCACATCCATGCCGGGGCCGGGGGCTTGGGGCCGGGACTGGAGCTCGCCGGGGCCGCTGGCCGCCTCCTCGCGGCCGCGCGATCCACCGTCGGGGACACCCGGCCGGGGGCGCCCGGGAACAGCGCGCGGGCCTTGGGGCTAGAGGGGCGTCGCGCGGGGGCCGCCGACGAGCCCGGGAGCTGCGGCCGCGGCACACAAAGGCGCGGCCACGCGAGCAGCGGGAGAGCGGGAGGCAGCCCGGGGGACGCGCCCCACCGGGACACCGAAGCTGGCTGCGCGCGGGCCGGGCGCCCGGGGCGCGGGGCGCAGCGCGGGGACCCGGGGCGGCCGGCGAGCTCAGGTGCGCGGCGAAGCTGGGACGGCGGCGGCGGCGGCGGCTGGCCCCGCTCCTCCTCCCCGGGCGGACTGAGCCGAGGAGCCGCGGAGACAAGGGGCCCGGCCCCTCCCCTGCCGCTCCCCCTCCTGCCGCCGCCGGTCCCCTCCCCGCGCCGCCGCCGCTCCGCCCCTCCCACCGCGGGCAGCTGGCGCGCCGCCCGCCCCGCCGGGGCGCTCGGCGGCCGACCGCCTCCGGGCTCGCGCCCCGCCCCGCGCCCCGTGCCGCCCCGGCCACCGCGCGCCCCTTTCCGGGCCCCTCTCCGTCCCCCCCCCTCC
>NW_026596034.1:6967634-6993856 GCF_907164565.1 Psammomys obesus
GGCCCCTCTCCGTCCCACCCCTTCCCTCTTCGGTCCTCTTTGTCCCGGCGGCCTTACCGCACTCCTCTCTCCCCGGCCTCCCTCGGCCGCCCCACCGCTGCCAGCACCGACCCTCCTGGAGTCCCGCTCTCCTCCGGTGCGACCCTTCCTTCAGCCCCAGCATCCTAAAGCCATCCACTCCGGACCCAGCCTTCTCTTCAGCCTCTACCTTCCAGTCCCATTTCCTGCTGGTGGGGACCTGTCTCCCAGCCCCTCTAACCTTCCCACCCTTCTGCTTGGGTGTCCCCGGTGTAGGCTCAACCCAGAAACTAACCTGTGCAAGTGGCTCCCGGGACAGGACCGGGAACCCCATGCACACCTGTGTTGTTTTCCAGGAGTGTTAGGGCCTGACCTTTCACAGGTAGGCAGACTTGAAGCTTCCCAAGTTAAGCCTCAAGTCGGGTCTCTTTGTATTTTCTGCACTCTTGTTTGTTTCCGAAAGGCATTCTTGTAACTGGATCTAGGCAGATCACTCGCTGCTCTCCAAGAGAAAATGTCCCTCTTTTCCTAAAAGGTTCTGGGTGATTAACCTGCCCACGGTGCACCCACCACCCCTCTTTTTATCTTTCCCTTTCTTTAAGTTTCTCCCTCCTCCCACTCGCACCCCGCTACCCCCACCGACAACAACAGTCACCCTGGGCTTTACTGCTGAATTAATTTGAAAGTTTGGCGGTCAGCCTTGGCAGTAGAAAACGTTGGTGGAGTCCCGGTTCAGTTACCTGCGAACTACTTTGAACTAGAAGGGGAAGATGTTGAACTATTTCCACTGACAGTCTCTAACGGCGTGGTCCCTGGATCACTTCGCTGGCCCGGGGCCTGAGCCTATCCAGACATACACGGGTTTCTGTATGCTCCCCAGCTTGTGCGTCACCTGTGTGTGTGCCTTCGCCCAATACTATACCTCAGGAACCAAGCAGGGAAAATAAACGTCAATTGGGTGAGTGTGTGTGTGTGTTTGTGGGTGTGTGTGTGTGTGTGTGTGTGTGTGTGTGTATGTGTGCACGCGCACGCGCGCGCCTGAGACAGCCACGTGTATTCAGGGAAGGAACAACTCCCCACATTGTCGCTGGGTTGACTCTGATCTCCCCCCCCCCTTCTGAAAAAGCTCTGAGTCTCCATTTAACGTTGACAACCCAGCGGCGCTCCCTAATGGCCCAGCGGGTTGCACAAATTGGCAGTGTGCTGAGATATTATCAGGACAACACCCCATTGAGTAAGTTCTTGAAACGCAGAAGTAGAGGCCCTTTCTCTGGGCCACTGGGCGCCTGTGGCCTTTCCACCAATCAGAACGGGAGGTTGCAGTGGCCACCTGTTGTCCCGAAAGAGAACATCTTTTTAAGTTTCACTATGAGTATTTAACAATGGCGGCAAAGTGCAGGGTTTGACCAAGAGAGAGAAGCAGACTGTTGACACAGGGTACCAGAAAAAATATATATATATATTCCTACCCCGTAACCCTTAAAGAGAGAGCAAGTATCAAAGGCTGCATAGGTGAGCTTTTCTCTGCTCACTCACATCCCTCCCTCACCTTACAGTCCATTTGCCAGGCACCTGGAGCAATCTGAGCTTGATTACGGAGGAAGCGAGTGAAGTATGATCCAAGCTGCAGAGAGGGAAAACCTGAAGTTGCCACCAGACCTCCAGGATCAGGCACACAAATGCTGCGCTGCTGTAGAAATCCCACTAGCTGCGGGAGCTGGAATTACATGTGCTGCTGGTGTGTTGCACTCACAGACACTGTGAGAACCTTGCCCCAACAGGCACTAGGATTTAGGGTGCCTGCTCATATCCCATAGCACTTTGGGCCAGTATTTTAGAATAGCTCTTCCTGTGAAGCCTCTGCTTGTCAGGTAGAGGCCTTTGAGAGGAGGCAAACTCACAGGACTGGTTTGGGGTTCTTTGAGTTTGTTTTTGTTTTTCTGTGATTGTTTAAGAGAGGTAAACAAAAGTGTGAGTGGTGGGGGAAGGGAGAGTGGGACTACAGGACCTGAGATGTGCTTGAGGCATCTGAATGAGAAGTCACTGGTTATTTGGGAAGTCTGAACAATTGACCTTTGCAGTCTGTCTCCGTGCATTCAGCAGCTGTCTTTGAGGAGCCAGTATATGCCAGCCACTGTTTACACACTTTTGTGTGAGAAAGAAAATCCCAACATGATTCATAAGAGAAAGTTTCTAGAAGGGACTACATGTACTACAGAAACACACACAGAGGTCTCCTCTCATCCAGTCACCTGGAGATCCTGTCATGTTGCAGCTACTGTGGAGTATTTAAAAAGGAGGCTCAAGGGATGAGGTGTTGCACAAAGCAAGATGCTCACTCTCTCCAGAGCAGTAGACCATGATTGGTGCCTTCTTTGCAGTGGAAGTTTATAAAGAAACTGGAAAGAAGGTAGAGGGGAGGGGAAGAAGAGTTAACACTTAAATGGTGGAACATTCTTTGCAGGGAGTCTGGTTACGGTGGGATTTAAGGCTACATAGGACTCTGGCTTGAATGATCTCCAGTGAGAGGACCTTAGGTATCCTTAGGTATCCGGATGCTTTTGGGCTTTTGTATATATGAGCACTAAAGTTATACTCGGCTTCACTTAGAACTGATTTGATTAAACTCTCCATTGCATTGCCGTGAGAGTGGCACCTCATTTTAGAGGTTCCAGGAAATGTGAATAAGGCCCATCCACAAAAAAACTTGAGAATGGACTCTAAAGTATTGAGGACAAATGTGATATGCTGTCATCTTTAAAAATTAATCTTAAATGTGATTTGAATGTATGTTGAATAGTGCTGGCGTGTTATCAGGAAGGGCAGCAGAGGGCGGGGGCGGGGATGGTGCAGTTAGCAAAGCCCTCCGCTTGCCAACTGAGGACCTGCATTCAATCCTCAGAGCCCACATGAAAAAGTTGGGCATCATAACACAAGCTTGTAATCACAGGCTGGGAAGGTAGGGACAAGATCTGGGGCTTTGTAATCAGCCAGTCTAGCCTAACAGTCTAGCTTCAGTCTAACGAGAAACCCTGTCAGAAAAGGCGGTAGATGGCCTTTCTGAAACACCCCAGGTCTGATTTCCACACAGATGCACGCGTGTACACACACACACACACACCCCTTCCACACAAACACACATGAAAATACACATTCATGAACAAGTACGTATACTTAAAAAAAAGTGACAGTAGAAAATTCCTTGTGAAGCCAAAATATAAATCCTGAGCATAACGAAAGTCCTCAGGTGGTTTCCATGTTTTGGGTCATTACTATTGGCTGTGTTAGCTTGGTGTCTCTATTCATCCAAGAATATCTTTTTTTAATGAAATAATAAGTAAATGTTACAAAGTATGAAAGCTACTTTAAATCTTAACAGAACTCTGACTTTTTTTTTTCTACTTACTGTGACCTCAAGTTAATCAAGAACCAGAGAGGACTTTATTAAACTGAGATCTACTGGATGTTGTAACCAGAAATCCAACTTTTAGGAATTTCTGAAAGTCATGTAAGACAGGTACTATTAAACATTATATATGGCTTAGCTCTTTTGCGTTTGGGTGATGAAAAGTCCTTTCCAAATATTATGATCCTTGTTTGCAGAATGTAATGTAGCCAAATTAACAGCAGCTCCAAATGGAAATTAACAAGGCCAGAGCTTCTCAAGTTTCTCCTCTATTCCCATAGTAACAGCTAATGTATTATAAGGGCAAATGTCTGGTGGTTGCTTTTGTATCTGAACTTGGCTTCGCATCATAAAGCAGTGTCTCTAGCCAGCCTGGATTCTTAATACATCACCACAAAATTGGAGTTGCCTATCAGGGAATCAGCATTTCACATTTGTAGCTAGAATCACAGGCAAATAAAATCAGAGTGGCCAACATTCTCACAATGGCTAGCATGTGCAGGGATGAGGAAAATTAATGTAGTACATCTGTAACTCAGTAAAACCCAAGTAGCCCAAGTAAAACTAGTCAACAGACAAGGTTTCCAGAAAACACAGCCTGAAAGAAATGTCCAGGCCCAGGAGATTTTTAGCTTCAGTTTTTAATAAATTTAAACTTTGAGTCTAGAAATGCAAATTCTTTCTTTATTTTTATTACAGTTAAAGATATAGAAACAGGCAGATGGAGAAAAGTAAGCCTTTCTTTTGTAATAAATACATACTCAGTTGTGTCCATGAGGTTAATTCTTGCATTACTCAAATTTTGTTCCTATTTGTTTCTATACAGAAGATCCAGAAAGAGTGCCCCAAACTAATCATGTCTGCCATGGACTATTACTTTTATTAAGAATAGAATCACTGGTAGGTTCTGACAGACTGTAATTATGGACCAGCAACCCTAGAAACCTAGGAGCAAAAAGCACTAAGCTGAGAATTAATTCCTAAAGATAAGAGCTGCATCAAGCATTTGCTTGTAGTCTAAATATTTCTTCAATGAAACTAGTTTAGAAGCCAGTGTCTTAAAAGCGATCAAGAGGTGTGCAAATTTCAGTGTATCTGCCTTAAAAAAAAGTCCTGTATTCACAGAAATCCTAAGCTGGTGTCCTGCCTGTTTTCTGAAACATATTCTATTTTTTTTCTGAAGTGAAAGAATGACCTCTTTTGCAGGAACAATTTTCAGAGACAGCGTGTTTATCAAATGGTTTCTCTGTTTTCATAAAAACAATTTATTTTCACTGAACTCTTCAAGATAAGCATCAGAGCCAGGAAGAATGCACAATGAAGTTTATAATTACACTCCAGAAACAAATCCTAGGTAGTTTTTATTTTGTTCAAGTGAAAAGGTTTTTTTTTTTTTTTCCCTCAAAGAGACAAAGGTACTGACTGCTGGCGAGGAGGCTTCCACGGGAGTGGAAATGAGGAAACCCAGCCAGTTTACAGCAGGAGGCCCCGACAGGGCTGCCCACAAAGCCCAGCTGAACAATGAGGGCTGAAGACCCAGTACTTTCTCTGAAAATGGGTGGGGGTCAGCGCAGATTTTATTTTTCATTAAGGGATAGCTATAGGGGCAGGAAGGAGAGAAAATCCTTTGACAGATATACATTGAACCTTCTCATGGCAGTTCTAAAGAGCCCTGCATGCAAACGCATCTCCATGACATCCCTTCCTGGAAAAGCACTTGGATTCCTAGCCTCTATTTATATGGAATGTTCTCTTTTAGAACCAAAGAACAATCAACTTGTAAATAATAATGATGATAATAATAAAATAACTGAGTAGGGTCTGAGTCTAATAAAGAGTAGGGTTCTTGAGAAAGAAGAAACGGTTGCATTTGATCAGAGAGCAGCGAGGACTAGCTGCAAAAATCATCTCCCTTAATTTCCATAGATCTGTGCATGCCAAACAGATGAGTGTTTGCTTTTCCGGTAATAGTGCAGGTGCGTCTCCTGCGGGGTCTAAATCTCCACCTCATCAAACTGTTCCACCGAAGTGGGACATGCCCTCTTTCCTGGAACGGCTTCAAGTTTTCTCCCCAGCATTCCAGCCACCTGTTTGTGGAGTTCATCCTGTGAGTCCATGCATGCAATTAGAAACAAGAGAATGAAAATAAATGACCTTGTTTGTTATTTATAACAAAGAAACTCAGCAAAATTAATGCTGTGGAGCTTGACCTCGTGACCCGAGAGAAAGGGCCACCTCATGGCTTTGTGGCCAACACACAATAGCCCAGCAGCTCCCATTGTCCAGCCACCGTGACTTTTGGATGGTCATTAAAACCGTATATCCAAAATATTAAATGTTTTACAAGTTAGATTAGAGGATTTGCACCCTTCCTCAAAAAGCATGTTTAAAGAAGTGAGGCTAGTTAGTCCAAGAGCTCTCCCCCTTAAAGACAGCAAGGAAAATCATTTAGCTTTATCTACTTACGCTGTCCTGTGTCAACATGTGGAAGAAAGGGGAAATATTAAAAAATTTCAAATGAGGACCCTGGGAATTGAAGAGAGTTAAGTCTGTAATAGAAATCAAACAGAAGAATGATCTCTGCAAGTGGTGGAACAAGAGTGGGAAAACACTCTTGTTGCCTTCCTGTTGAGGCTACAGCTGGGCAAGGAAGACACAGCTTCCTTCTTTCAGATAAGCACAGTGAGGGTGCTGCCCCTGGAGCTGTGTGACGAAATAGCATTGCCATGTTCTCTCCACTACTATCCAACCACACACCCCAGGAGCTGTAGACAGGAAGTACATGACAAGCACGAGGAAGGACCTAAAGGTTTTTCAATACTAACAGCTAACCTTGGGGTGCGGTGATTCAGAACCAGCAACAACTCTGAACCTTGGGTGGTGAGTCTCGGGCTTGCCTGCATACCTATGTGTTGCCTTCCTTGACTCCTTTTTGGCCCCTTCCCTGGTGAACACCAAAAAGTGTTGAAGTTGCAGTATAAAAGATTCAGCCAAGATTTTTTTTTTTTTTTACATAACAACCACCCATTTCACTAGGTTTTGCTTTTATCTGTAGTAAATGAGAAAATTGTGTGACCAGCAAACTATGTGGAAATGCCTTTTTGATAATGTATTATCAGCAAATGTTTGGTTTTATGTCCATGTAACAGGCCTATATACTCAGGTCAAATCAAAATGTATAAGGTATAAAAGAGTTCCAAAAGAGTAGAAACACTGCCGTGGTGCAGGGATCTTTGGAGATACTATGGTCATCTAGCATCATCTAGAGCAAGTGAAAAAATTATACCACAAAAAGCTCCAATTTCCTGGTGAACCTCGTTGGGACCAGCCAGTTCTCAAGTGCTGAAAGAGAAAGTTTGGGGTGCTTTTTTTTTAATTTAACTAATCTGAAGAAACCCACTGGGCAGGCCAAGACAAGATATCAATTATATTTTTGCCAGAAAGTGTTTTGACCACATCTACATTCTTTCCCACTCCAAATACTTCCGGGGTCCACCTGTCCCCTCACCTGTTCCCAACTTCATTGCTCTCTTCTTTTCTTCTTTCTCTCTATCGCTTTTGAAAACCACTGAATCTGCTGCCCCGTACGCACGTGGATATAGAGCCAACCACGGGCACATGGGCAACCTACCATGAACAGTACTCCTAAGGAAGATGGATGCTCCCTCCCCAGAAGCAAACAATTGCCAATAGTGTCTCAGCTAGGAATGGGGCCTCAGAGCTCCTTTCCAGTCCAAGCTGGAATGCTGACAAGTCTTGTGTGGGCAAGCATTTATGCAATTGCCATTTCGTGTCCAGAAGATCTGTCCGTCCCTTTTCTTGTTCTTTGACCACTGGAGGAAAGTAGTGTGTTACAGGCTTCCCAGTTACGGTTGGGCACTCCACAGACTACTTGTTCTCTGCATTTTGACCAGTCATTTTTTTTTTTTCACTTACTTCTGAAGAACAGTTTCTCTGATGCGGAGTGAGAGCTGCACTAGTCTATGGGTGTATGCACATAGGAAGCAGTTTGATACCATGTCCTTTTAGTGAACAACAGTCTTAGGTTCTCCTGTAGGTCCTGTGAGCTCCCAGCCTGGGTTTCTGGGCCATATTTATAGCATGTGTTTTTCTCCTGTGAAGTAAGTCTAAGTCCAATCAGAAAGCCATTGGTTACCCACATAAAACTCATGTTCTATTGCACCCATGGGCATATCTTGCCAGGCCAGTTGCTATTGTAGCTCACAGGTTCACAGCTGGGTAAGCTGTTGATAACTTTTCTCCCTGTGTTAGTGACACTCCTGTACTGTGATAAAACATCATAGTCAAGGCTATGATAATCAACTCTCAGAAGAAAGTTGATTTTGGCTTATGGTTCCAGAAGGTTAGCGTCCATAATGGCAGGGACAGCTTAACAGCAGACCACAGCCATGGTTGACAGAAGCAGGAAAGTTGAGAGCTCACATCTTGAACCACAAGTATGAAGCAGAGTGAGCAAATTGGAAATGATTTGAGGGTGTGAATTCTCAAGGTCCACCCTCAGTTAACATACTTCCCCCAGCAAGGCCATATCTCCCAAACTTCCCCCAAATTGCACCATCAACTAAGGACCAAGTGTTCAAAGGCCTGAGACTACAGGGGGTATTCTCACTTAAACCACCTCACAAGATCATCAGCCTGAGCAGCACCTTCTAGTACTATGAAAGCTTCCAGGTTAGAACTCTATTGGTTTCTCCAAGTCTTGAGACCAAAGCATGTGCTACCTGCAGCAATAGGGTCTTATGTCAAGTCCTGGTGGACAGTGGGGCAATGACAATAGTTTATATTGTTTTGGACAGATCTCTGGCAACACTGTTGACCAACAACTAAAGGGAAGAATTTTACCCTTTACACTGGGATTTTTTTCTTTGACAACCAATGTTTTCTGGAAGTGCTATTATCCTCCGTGCACAGTAATTCCATCCAAACTCACCTCACCCCCGTATATTTGCATATGTGTATTAATGAAGCAGAGGGAGCATGCATACAAACTTACCAAACTCTAGGTTTCCATGTGGCCTTCCAAACGCAGTCCAGCTGCCCTTCCTGTAGCCCTTTCCTCCTTCGTATCACCTGTGTTCTGCTAGCGCCCATCCCTTACCATATTTCTTCCCCCACCTCCCAGCTAAGCCCTCTTGATCTGAAAGCACCACAGAGTTCTCAAGGTGAGCTCTGAGCGCCAAGTTATTTCTAGAGCCGTGTTCCAGTGTTAGCAACAGGGCAGAATGGTAAGCATGTCATCTCCCCCAGAACCAGAACCCAAGCCAATGAGTTTTCATACACACTCTCACTGTGCTTTTCCAAGGAAGGCTCCAGAAGAGGAAAACACACAACTCTTGCTTTACCAAAGCTGATAAGACAGAGGGTGGGAAAATGCATGACTTTGTCTGTACTAAATAAGACATGGGAAGAGTATTACAATGGTGAAATGATACAAGCGCCATCGCAGAGAAACATGCTCTTGCCAAAGGAGTCAAGAAACATATTTGCAGAAACTGTTACAGATAATGTGCTGAGGTTGTGTAGAGAAAGGATAGGTCACCTCGGATCCTGGAAATGGAAAAGAAAAGATCTGTCGCAAACACACTTGCAAGATAGCATTTTCGGGATGCAAAAGAGAAGAAAAATATCCTAAATGAGGGAATTTTAAAAGACTTACAAAGAAGGCGTTTGTGTGGTGGGGATCTGAAGTCCCATTAGCCTTCTCTTGGATATATGCTACTTCAGCCAACCAGAAAGGATTACATTCCCATCTGCCTACCTACCATCCCTCAGCTCTTACTCTTTTCTATGCTTTCATTTCAGAACCCAAACGGAAGAGACGCTATTGTGTCACAGACTTTTCCTGGGGAGGTACAACACACACATCTACTCACCTCAGATAGGAAGCCCATGATACATCAAAGTATGGATACCACTGAAGTCCAACTTGGTGAAACAGTGAGTTTTACTGGTTGTTTTGTTGTTGTTGTTGTTGTTTTTACAGGAATATGTGTGAGGAATGACTTACAGGTGCAGAAATGATTCAAAGACAGCTTTGGTAATACCAAAGCACACCCCCAGTGTAGTGCCAGTTCAGCAAAGCTGGGAACCTGGAACACACTGCACAGCCGGCAGACAGCTCACCAGGTTAGCCAGGATTCTTTCCTGGTGGCTCGATTGACCCAAACCCCTTCCAGGGATCTCTGCTGTTTTCCACTTTCTCCAGGCAGCTTAGCTAGTCTCTGGGTCTTCTTCGCGCTTGGGTTGTCTGAAAGTGACTCTCAGAAGTCTTTATTGTGTAAGTTTAGAAGGAAAAGGCCTAATTAATCTGATCGCTTTCAGGGACTTGCTGAAGATATTTTGAGTTGTTTATCCTCTCTGAAGGATAGAGCATTTCAATCTTGCCCAGCTCTGGGACAAATTGCTACACAACAAAAGCTTTTATGTAGGTCCTGTTGGTCTTAGGGTAAAAGAAAAATCAGGGTGGGTGCTCAAAGTGTCTGCTCACATCATTTCCATTACCGCTTTGTTGGTCAAAGCAGGTCAGTTAGCTGCATCTGGTGTCCATAAATTAGAAAGTATAACTGACTTGGTTGTCGGGGGGAGAGGGGAATGCTGAAGGAGAAAGCACTGGGAAAGGCTGTATGTTGAGAAGCAAAGTGCTAGGAAGAGGAACCAGGTAGGAAAGAGAAACCTAATAGAATCTAAGGGCCATGCTACCAAGTTACATTCAAAACTAGAGTCTACCTGATGGATCACATGAAATCACAGCTGGAATTACATCCTAAAATCTGACACATACACAAATGATTCATGTAACATTGTGTAAGTTCAGACTGCATGCCAGCTGTGCGCCATATAACCCCCAAATGTATATGAATCTTTTAGGTGTACCATCATGACTTTAAGTGTTAGAACTTTGAAGGAAATCCTTGGCAGTCCGGAGCCAAGGATTACCACAACATCCCACTGCACAACAAACCTCACAAAAGAGATTTATTGGGAAAAACACAAGAGGATGGCTGTCTCTGGTCTTGAGAGAAGCAGCAAAGAACTGAGCAGAAGGCAGGGTTTTTGTAGGGTTTGAGGGGGGTTGAGGCTTTCCAGGGTGGCCTGGGATTGGTGATCTTGGGGAAATCTCAGGGACTGGTGGAACTTTGAGCTCAGGGATTGACTTTTTACCCTCAGTTTGGCCGCCTGTGTCTCAAGGAGATGGAAATGGCCCTTAAAGCCATTACAGTAGCCTGGGGGTGGGACCTGGCCACTTGTGCCTCCAGAGCCTTACTTCTCTCCAGGTAGATAATTATTACTCCCTTCTTTCATGTTGAAGAAGGGTGTCACAGAAGTGAGATTTCTTGCTTAAGGACAAAAAAGCAAATGGTATGCTGGATAGTTTTATGCCAGCTTGACACAAGCTAATGTTATCTGCAAGGAGGACCCTCAACTGAGAAAATACCTTTACAAGGTGGGGCTATAGACTAGCGTGTAGGGCATTTTCTTAATTTGTGATTGATGTGAGAGGGCCCACCCCACTGTGGGTGGTCCTGGATTTTATGAGAAAGCAGGATGAGCAAGCCATGAGGAGCAAGCCAGAAAGCAACATCCTTCCACGGCTTCTGCATCAGCTCCTGCTTCTAGGTTTCCACCTTGTTTGAGTGCCTGTCCTCATTTCGCTCAGTGATGAACATGATAAGAAAGCATAAGCCTATTAGCCTTCCTCCCCAAGTTGCTTTGTTCATGGTGTTTCATCACAGCAATAATAATCCTAAATAAGACAAACGGTCATATAAAGTCAGGTATTTTCTTTCAATTACATCACTGCAGGGCAGAGAAATAAACATGTCACTTTTCTTCAGCAGAGACTTCTTTATTATCTCATATCCACAGCCTGAAAACAAGGGGCTAAGTCACACCGCACAGCAAATCACAAGCAGAAGGTTTCTGTAAACACCCTGCACAGTACAGTGTCATAAATGACTAAAAAAACAACACATCAATCTCGGAGGTGTTCACTGGAAAATCCCATGGCAGAAATGGACAGTTTTCCAAGTAAGTGTCCCTGCCATTCACTGCCCAGTTTTTCTTGCTGTTATGGGGAGCGGGTATGTGTCATGTCAGCAGTACTGGCAAGTGGGCTGTGAGATAACATATGATAAGACAAGCGAGAGCTCATAAACATCTTCCTTGTCCTGTGGTGGTGTCCTTGGATGCTATTAGCTATTCCAAATGACACAGGTACAACATATCACATATGCTTCGAGATGCACATGTGCAAAGTCATGCATCTTGAGAGCATTAAGCTTTAAGGCATCGATGGTTGATCGTCATAACAGCATAATCCTCCCGGACCATCCTTACTGACAAACATCCTGCTGGCTTTATTTACTCTAAGAAATGAGCATAGTGTCCTTCTCAGATCCTCATTCCTAGTGCAGAATGTAAAGAGAGGGCCTTTCATACTAGATGGTCAACATGTAGGTGAGAGAAAATGAGTGAATCTCATGCTGAATCTAGGCCTTGCACACTATACACTTAAGCTATCCATGATCTTTTTGGAAACCAGTGATTGACACAAATTCCTGATATAGCATTTCATCATCTTACCTCTGAGGTTAAGGTTTTTATTTTTTCACTGTCCCGGGAGCAAGCACTCCATGGTCCTAAGGAAGTTGTTTCAAGCCTCTGAGCTTGTCATGAGTGAGTTCCACATCCCGTCCAATTATCTGTAGCAAATGAGATAACACACATAATTTTTTAATTATCCGGGAAGATGAAAATCCATATCAATTCTGTGTTTAGTTTTGTTAGGATATATTAACAAGATGGATAGGTGACGAGAGAAATGCTTAAAAGGATGTCTGTTCAGTAACACATTTGCTGAAACCTCTCTTGGAATCTCATACGTGAGGTTGCTGTCTGTGGGGACATCAGTGATCACCCCCTTTAAGTACATTCGCTATTCTCTTTGTCTTCCTTATACTGTGTTCAGGTCCTTCTTTTCTCTGGGCAGCAGTGTTCATCCAGAGCAGATCCTTCACCACGGCCTTGTTTTCATTGCCGGGGATTAGTTCACGGTGGTGGTTAACCTTGGTTGTGAACTTGAAAGGATTAGAAAGCACACAGGGCAGTAAGCAAGCACATCCCTGGCAGTGCCTGGGAAGGCATGTCCACAGAAGATGAAACAAGTAAGAGGGGTGACTCACCCTGAATGTGAGCTGTACTGTGTCAGAGAGGAGGGATCAAGACAGAATGGAAGGAAGAAAAGGGAGAAAGCTAGAGAGCACAAGCATTCTCCCCACTGTTCCCCAAATGCCATGATGTGAGGTGCTCTTCTCCACCTCCCCTGCCTCCTTTAAAACCTCTGCAATTGTGAGCAAAATAAGTCCCTGCTTACTCAACTTGGTTCCTGGGGTGTTTCCTTATAGCAGTGAGGTCTGACTAATACAGTTAGCCACTGGCCGTGATCCATTGCCAGTCCAGGAGACCTACATGCAAGAGTGCAGAGAGTGTATAACACGGGTTTCTTTGCTTTTATAAGACATCAAGAAACAACAATTTCTTCTCCAGACAATGTTGATGCCATGCCTCAAAATTCCAAATACATCCTGTCAGCCTGAAGTGATCCCCTCTGAGATCCGAGTCACTGTGCTAATTAGATGATGCTCGAACATGGAGAAAAAGGTGGTGCTTGGTGATGATGTGAGTTACTGAAGGACCAAGACTGGATCACTTTTTGTCCTGATTGTTACTTAGGTGAAATAACACGGGACTCAGCCTTTGATATTGACTGATTGGTTTTATTTTCTGATACCCATAACCAAAGGCAATGAATCCCACTTAAACTCGCTCCGATTCTGTAACAAAATGCCACAGACTGTGTGGCTTTTGCAACAGAAATACCTTGCAGTCTGCTTCTGGAGGCTGGTTCCAGATGAAGGAGCTGGCATGGTCACTGCTTTACTTTTTCTTTTGTCCTCTCTTCTTGGCTTAGAGATGGCTGTCCTCTCATTGTTTCTTCACACAGCCTTTTTCATGTGTGCATACTCTCAGTGTCTCTCTGCTTTCATGTCCCCTATTTTATAAGGATACTGGTCAAATATTTTTACATCCCACCCGAAAGGTCTCTTTTTAAGGTAGCCATATCTTTAAGGGTTCTATCTTCAAAAAACAGTTGCTTCCTGAAGTACTAGCAATGATGACTCCAGACTATGAATTTAGAAGAGACACGTTCAACTCATAATATTTGTTTATTCCCAAACTTTATTTAGTTTTAAACTACAGGAAAAAAAAACCTTATAGAACCAAAAGGTATTCTTCTGGTTTGCTTCTCTATTACTGTGGTAAAACACTGACTAAAAGTCACTTTGGAAGGAAAAGATTTATTTCACTTATAGGTTACAGTCCTTCACTGAGAGAAGCCAAATCAGCAACTCCAGACAGAAGCCTGGTGGCAGGTACTGAGGCAGAGACCATCGAGGAGGAGTGAGGCTTTCTGGCTTGTTTCCCCCAGCTTGCTCAGCTGTATTTCTTCTAAGACCCAGGCCCACCTGTCTAGGAACAGCACCGCCCACAGTGGGCAAGCACTTCCACATTGATCAACAATCAAGAAAATGACCTATAGAAATGCCCAAAGCCTAGTCTGATGAAGCCAGTACCTTAGCTGAGAGTCTTCTCTTCCAAAGAATCTAGGTTTGTGTCAGGTTGACAAAAAAAATTACAGTTACAATGCCAGACCTCTGTGGAACTGAGGAGCCAATGGACCATTACTCTCGTCATCATTTTCCCCAACTTTTGTTTCAATTTAGAGCCAACGGCTTAGTTCATTCACCAAACAGATTTGAATGGCAATAAGGTTTTTGGCAACTCCAGTGGATCAACATACATTTATAATGTAGTTATAGAGACTTGAGGCAGATTAAGTAATAGCATATAAAGTTGTCAGTTTAGCATTGATAAGATGGAAGAAAGTCTTCAGTGAGGTTGCGCTTTATTCTGCTCTTAGTTCTAAATTATTTTTTTGAATTGTAATATTTTAAGAAATAGATTAAGAAATAGAAGGCACGACTCTAAAATTCTTAATTGATAAAAGCATGGAAGCCTGAGTTAATGTAGTTGGAAAAAAAAAAAAAAAACCTCAAACTCAAAATTATCTAAAAGGACTAGAAATCTAGGTAGACTCAAACTTAAGGAAAATTAACTGAAACTAATATTAACTTCCAAAATTGGAAGCATTGGCAGTGTTGGCTGGCAAAACAGTGCAGTGGAGCTTAATTTGAGCCTTTCTGTAAATTGCAGACCTCCGTGGAGATGTGCTTTTCTTTCTGAGACAGAAGCCTATTCATTTGTTGTGTGTTAGCGTAAAGCTGGCTTTATAAATGTCTTAGAATAGAATATTCCTGTAATTCTGATTTCCCTTTTATTTAAAACCAGGCAGATAACAAGAAAATAATTTGTGTCCTTTAGGGTAATTCAACAAGCTGGAAAATTCCTAAGGGAAGAGACCCCTTTCTAAGACAGCTCAGTGTGGCACAGCTACTAGAGGATACTGCACTAGTCTAGCTGTGACACTCTATCTTGTCATAGGTGAATATCCATGAGCACATTTTCCCTCAAAGGACAAAAGAGAGATAAATGTATCCATTTGGAGCCATTTTGTTATGCTATTTTTATTTCTTTGCTTTTTTCAAAATAACCATATTACATTCTTCTTAACTGAATAGATAAGAAATAGATCCTTACTGAGAACTGAAGCCCAAACATTATTTTTTTAAATATACAGAAACTGAAACACTATATAATAGATGATCAACATCAGTAGTAAGAGAAGTCTTCTTCAGAGTTACAGCACAGTGCATATTCAGTGAATCACCAATGTTTTACGGAAGACCGTGCCACACATTGTCTCATCACTTGCTGTTTCCAATGTGACATCACACCCTTCAGTACATAATGATAAATTTGTTTGTTATAGATCAGTCTATCAGCTATGAACAACTGGAAACAGAGGATGATGTGTTTGACTGACTTCATTTGAAGGAACTGTAGAGCCCAAGGCAGAAAGCAGTAAGAGTTAGGGTCTCTAAGAAGCACAAGCAGTGCGTTCGGCACTCAGTCTGCTTCTTCCCCTAAGGCCTCATAAGTGTTAGATTCGTAAGTACCACTCAAAAGATTAGGAGCTATATGACAACACCAAGGAGGAAATGGCGATTCAGAACCTGCTGGGTACGAGTATATGGTTTGAGTATGTTGGAGTATGAATTCATATGTGGTACGAATAAAGTCGTGTGTTAGAACTTTGTGTTCAAGGGCACAGTGTTGGTTGGTAGTGTTGTAGGTTAATGAGAGGTGATTAAGAATAAGGGCTATTGCCCATTGGTCTTCCCAGGGGAGAACATACCAAAGAAAACCTCACAAGATGCCAGTATCTTTGTATTGGGTTTTCCAGCCTCCAGAATGCTAAGAAACAAATTTCATTCTTTATGAGTTCTCCAGCCTGTGGCGTTCTGTTATAGCAGCACAGGTAGAAGACAGAGAAACTGGCAAGGATACCATGCCACGCGCCCTAGGTTTTCAGCTGACATCCATCACTGGTAGGCTATGCCCTACCAGTGAGAGCAAACTAGCAACAGACCACTTCCACAAAGAATGAGGTCCAGATCTGAACAACTTTAATCCCTGATCAGACCAGTAATCCATCTCTAACTGTTTGCTGGGTGGGGTCGGGCATGGAGAGGGAAGAGCAGATCTTTGTAAAAGCACTCCAATTATCTTAATTTTGTTTTTATTTACACCTGAAATCTACTACACCACCAGTCATCACTGGAGCCAGGAACATGACTGGAGAGACAGATGCATACCTAAAATGTGTCCAAATGTGGAAATTATTAGACATGGACTTTTAAGAACCTTGATGATACCAGTATTCAATAAATCAAGCCTTATCGAGAGACAGGGATGCTCATCAACTACAATGAGGTTATGTCCTGATGAAGTCGCTGTCAGTAAAAAAAAAAAAACATTGCAATTTGAACTTTAGTGGACTTAAAGTCATACCAAGCATCCTAACTTAGCTTTTCCTGTCTGGAATACACTCAGAACACAGATACTAGCCTACAGCCAGGCAGAATAGCTAATCCAACACATGTTTTGTAATGAAGTGCTAGCTTATCTCGTGAAGTTACTAAATACCCATATTCTCCTTGCAAGGTACTTTCTTGTTTACCCTGGTGATCCCACAGCTGGGTGGGACACGTGCCTTGCTGTTGCTTAACATCATAAGAAGAAGTGTCATGGTGTGTGTGGCTGGGTTAAGAATCAAAAGTCAAGTATAATTTCTATTAAATACATATTCCTTTTGTAACATAGACAGATCAAAAGATGTTAACCCCAGCCATCATAAATTTTGGGCTTTCTGCACTTACTTAGTGCCTAGGCTTCACCCAGTGTATTTTCTCAGTAAATATTTAGTGATATATATTAGTCAATTAATCCAAAGTAATAGCGCTGGTATATTGACAATTCAACCCTAAATAATGTATGTGTAATTTAACTGAGATTTTTAGAGATCCTCCCATAACCCAAAGATCCTACCATAAACCAAAATGATTTAACGTGGTTCACAGACACCTAAGTTACATGGAGAAAGTCATTCGCTCTTTTGTTAACATTTAATCCTAATGATTATGTCATAGAAAAAGTTTCAGCCTAATGCCAACTGTCTCCCATACTCCCCTACACTATTAGATTTTCTATTTTAGAAGGCAACCCCAGGCCTCCAGCCTGGCCCACTGGATAGTCAGGTGTCATGGTTTCTCTACTCTGAGGTTGCTTAGGAAGATACCACGGGGTTCGTGGATATAACCAGAACCTTTTATCAAAAAGTGAGTGCCTAAGACAGAAAAGGGGAAAATATAATCAGCTAGAATTCTACCCACTGCTCCCTTGGTTCTAAGGTGTGTCACCATTATTAGGCGTCCTCTTATGACAGCTTTTTTAATCGGTGGAGAGTGTTTTTTATATCTGTTATGACTAGAACCTACAATTGTAATTTTCACATTTATTTGAACTAAACGGAAGTAAATTAAAGGAAGAGTACATATGGGATGTGAAAAACACGAAGGTACATCATGACAAAGGACAGCACGCTGACTTAACCCAGAGGTGGGGTTAGCTATGGAACTGCAGGCTGGTGGCTCTGTGCCAGGCTTGGAGCAAACTCACGTGTCCATCAGTCCAGTCAGCATTCATTTACTGAGCAGCAGCACGAGACACACTTTTCCAGTTGTGGAGATAGAGCAACCAACAAGACAAGTCACTGTCAGAACATTTAGAGTACAGCAGAAAGGCACAGAAAAACATGTACTCAAAATCTACTCGGTAATGAGCTGGTGTTTCTCTATGAAGGTGACTTGAGCAAAGAGTGGAAGAGGCTAGGCTCCCCACTCCAAGGGTGCCTGGAAAAATGCAGGGTGACAGCTGTGCAATCTGTACCATTACTGTGAGCAAAGGAGGAAGCCTGGGTCCCCTTAGTTGTTCCTCCTGACACCTGGGTGAACGGCTGTTTACACAGGCAGATCACCCAGCCGCTCCCTGAAAGGCAAACAGCTGCTTCCTGCCTTCTTAGCTGGCGCAGATTGGGGCCCTGACGTTGAGTGCTCGTGAGAAAGGAGGTGTCCTCCATTCGTGCTTTCATTTGTTGGTTCAAGCAAGACATCATGGGTACCTCCAAAGGACGAGGATGGAGGTGGGCACTGGGAGAAAAGTAAGGGCAAAAAAGGGCCCACTCCTCAATGGGTCTCCCCACCCGCTTAGAATCCAGGCCTGTCTAGCTTACAAATGCCTGAGTCCGTCTGCGCTACCCAGCACATATGGGAAAATTAAAATGAGCTGTAAAGGCAAAGAGGCTTTCCCATGATCCAGATCAAGGTGGTTGTGGATTCGGGCAGGTCAGGTGTCCCAGCTCCCTTCTATTCAATGGCCCCTGCCTCTCAGCTGGGAAGCATTTGGATTGATTCTTCTTCACTTTCCTTTACCAAACTCTCATGGTTGAGCAAAGACCATGAGTTAAGTCCTTAAGTACAATAAAATTTAATACAATCCAAGTCCCTAAATTATCACGTGGACCCTTTAGACTAGTGCCTGACTCTTATGTGTGTTTGCCTTTCTTTCCAGACAACACCTCCCAATACCATTTGCCATGCTGAAATTAGTACAACCGATATTGAGGCAAAGTGCACATTCCATTTGGCCACATGTCTACTCGCACAACGTGGTGCATTTTCCAACGTTTCTTTTCTCTATAAAATCCACAAGTGTTCATGAGCACCCACTGGGACCTAATGGCAGTTGATGTCAAAGACATCCTCAGATCTGGTCTCTACCCAGATTCATAGTCCAGTCTAAGAGTATGTCAACTAATTAGACATATAAATTCACCAGCATTCTAGATACTCTTCTTGTCAGTTTAGGTCCTCTAAGAACCATGCTAAAATGGGGGTAAACATGAAGGAGGTTTACTGGGAGAGTGGGTGAAAATAAGAGGGGCCTAGAGAAAACTGTCACAGACATCAATCAGGTAAAGTACTTCTATGAAGGAGAGGAGATAGGAGGGGAACTTGTCTCGTTCCTCTTTGTGTGGCTATACAAAGTACTTGAGGCTAGGAAACTTACAAAGATAAAAGATTTGGTTAATGGTTCTACTGTCTAGAGTGTCCAAACAGTTGTAGGTTGTATCACAATGTAAAAGAAAGCAGAAAGGGAAATGCTCATAGACAATGAGGCAAGAGACCATGAGGGTGGCAGCCTGCTCTGTTTAGGACAATTCTCTCTTGGGGACTTGGGGACTACTCCTCACTAGATCTGAACCCCTCGTCCAAGACAGCATTAATACTCTCCTAAGGATGGAACCACTGGGACCAGGTTTCTTTCTCTCTGATGCTACCTGTTAAAAATTCTGGTTTGAGGAACAAGCTTCCAGGACATGAGTCGCTGGTGGACCAGCCACATCCAGACCTTCGTTTTCAGTGTCAGACCACAGGGTGGCTATGAGGAAGTTCTGGAAAGGTCACATTTGAAAACCTGGTTTTCCTTCTGTGCTCAGTAAGACTGGACCTTAAGATGCAGCATAAATAATAAAGTGGTTGATTGTGAGTGAAGGAAAGAGGGTTAGAAGCCAGTAGGCCAGCCTGACCAGTGGTCTAAGCTCAGCCTGGCAGAAGAGTGATATCAGATCAAATCCAGAGTATGCTAATGAGTGTTGAACAACCCACTGCCCAGAGAAAGTCCATATTTGTAGTGTGTGCTGATTTTCACGATGAAACTAAAACACTCCCTCCCTGATAAGGCTCAGATCCCAGCATGCTGCGCCTTAGCATGGAGTTGGAAGAGCTGTGTATATAATCACGAGTATCGCATGACATCTCATGACATGGCAAAGTTGGTAGCAGCACACCACTGCTGTGTGTGAGGCGGGAATTACTAACTTAGTAGAATTGTGACCTTCTGGACCAGTGCCTGAAGCATAGCAGGTGCTCCGCAAATGGCTGTTTACCCAGGAACTGGGCGGACTGAAGCCCACAGATGGAAAATCAGTGATCAGTGGGGGAGGGCCAGGAGGTGGACGTGAAGTTGAGGGCGTTAACCCTGGGACCATCGGTCAGAGGGAAGTTGTGATTCTTTTGAGCAATTACCTTTCAGACTTCTAGATCCTGCATGGGACAAATGGAAAGAAAGGGTTTCTATGGTCCTTTTATAATTCTATGATGGGAAACAACAGTTTTCAACCATTGTTTTTAAACATGCAATCATCTTTATAAATAAAATACTACAAATAAAATGGATGAATAATGCCCTTCTGTTGGGGGCCCTGTTCTGCCTTCCTCAAATGCCTCACCTAGAACAGTGGCTCCATGACTCCCAGCAAACTGTGCTTTCTGGTGCCTATGCCCTAGGAAGTTTCTGCCCCCTTAGTTTTGGGCCTGGCCTATGGGCCGATGCAACCAACAAGATGAATCAGAGATGAAGAAGGTGTGGCTCCTTCCCTGCCCCCCCCCACATTAGAAAGCCAACTACCCCACTGGAGAGGCCATGCAGAGAGGTCCCAGAGAAATACAAAGATGCTGAGACCACATGAATCCAGAGAGAGGGAGAGAGTCGCAGGTGAGCAGTGTTGCAAATGAATCCAGGCCTAAATCATGTAGAAAATCTTTTAAAAGCACGTTTTGGGGCTTGACATTATGTTACTTGGGATTTAGATTATGCCAAGGAAGTTAAATTATCTGAAAAGGGGGCTGGAGAGATGGCTTAGCAGATAACAGCACTGGATACTCTTCTAGAGAACCTAGATTTGGTTCTCAACACTATGGTGGCTTACAACTTTAGCTCCAGGATATTCAATGGCTTCTTCTGATGTCCTCAGACACCAGGTATGAATGTGGTTCACAGGCACGGATGCAGGCAGAATGTCTATACACATATAATAATAATAACAATAATGATGATGATGGTGATGATAATGATAATCATAATAATAACCACCGTCATCAAGGCAAAATGAACATGGGGACACACTCTAATCTTAGCAGGGATAGAATGAAGTGGGAGGGTCCCTAAAGTAGAGAAGGGACAAAAAGAAAAAAAAGAAAGCCAATAAAGTGGCAATGACTTGGCACTGGGTTCCAGTCCTACCAAGGGCCACTATAGAACAATGTAGAACATGCTTTGGAATTTTCCCACCCAAAGAGGGAGGAATCTGAGATATTTACCATCTGTCTCTGGGCATATCAGTTCCATATGATTTATGGTGAGCCCCACTTCAAGGCTGAATACAGAGAAAGTGGTGGCAGGAGAAGTTTGAGCACCGAAAGCTACAGAAAGGGTGCTATTGTTTTCTCACTAGCTTTAGGCCAAAGCTCATGTGCTAATGGGGTTAGGAAGAAGAAGAAACCAGAGAAGACTGTCCACCACACTTGACAGGATGACTGCCTGGTTCTAGTGGGTGTCTTCGTGGAGACCATGGAGAGCTACCTGATCACCCCACCATGCCTGTGAGAGGAGGAAGGGGAAGAATTTCTCACTCCTGATTACATAAATGTGGGTGGCAGTTGGGGTCAAGGGGTCTTACACTTCACTGATAACTGGTAAGTCCTGGGCTGGTTAGTGACTGAGAGGCCTGTGACATGTGACCCCGGGAGTGAGAGCTGCTACCTCAGCAAGTCTGTCCATCTCTCCTATCACCTGCAGAAGCTGAAACACCCAGAACTCACAAAAGGAAGATGCATGCTGACATTCAGGAGTAAGATGGATCGTGAGGTGGCAAACAAATTCAACCCGATCCAGAAAGCAATGAGAGAGATGAAGACAAACCAGGTGGTGTGTCCTGACAATTCACACCATGAAATACATTGGGCCAAAATCACAGAGCTTCACCAATGAGAAGGTTCACAACACACTTAGAGGTTTGACTCTCAAGGAGAGAGGCATTGTCTCAATATTGCTTCCTGATTATTGTATAGTAGATAATGTTTTGTTTTGTTTTGTTTTGTTTTAGAAAAGGTGTTAATAAGCATACGGAAAAGAAAAGGAGATTGCTACAACCTGAGTCTAATGCCCCAGAATATCATGTTGTACCAAATGTCCACTCTTGATAAAATTGTACTGCAGTTACAAAGTCTGACCTAAGCGAGGCATCTTTCCTACCACATCACCTGTAATGTTCTTTTCACCAATAGACCATACACAGCCATACCGTTAAAAGTGGGTTTGTTGTTCTTTTTAACCAACAGTGTTCACATCTCTTGAGCTCTGGTTTCTGCTCATATGTTAATCAATATACTTTCTTTGATCATGTGAAAAAAGAGAAAGCATTCATGTTCACCAGATTCACATATGACATAAGTAAGGTAGAGTAGTTGTTGTGTTTGATGGCAGAATTGGGGCTCACCTTGTATCAACAAGCAATGACATTAGGTAACACCAGGTTGGCATAATATTTAAACATAATAGAATCAGTATTCAACAATACAAATAAGAGTCAGTCATGTCTAGCCAGGCTTGGGGAGCTAGATTAATAGCCACTGAATCAGAAAACCTTAGGGTTTTAATTAACCCAAGACTCAAAGATATCTACTAGAAGAATATTTATTTTTAAAAGCAATTTTAGGCTGCAGTAATAGGTATTATTTTCAGCAGAAGGGCAGTGATAATCTTAATAGATTCTGTGAGGGGCACACTGCAGCAGGAACAGTGTATGTTCAGTTCTGGGTGAAAGAGTAAGCAATTAGATGCAGGCAGGATTTCAAGCACGTGTCACACAAGGAATGGTTATCAGCACCAGGGATAAATGAGAACAAAATGATAACATTTTATAGGAATGATAGTGGCCTCCATCTATCTGACGAGCACTCAGCTGCAAAGGGGAGTCAACGTATCCTCCTCGCTCTGCCTTTTAGTCAGCTCTGACCACATTAATGTTGTGGGGGCAACAGCAGCATCTGTTTATCTTGCATGCATCTACAGGTGAGCTGATTTCTCTGGACTGATTCTGGGAGCTGAACTCAGACTCAGGCAGTAGCTTGGGGTTCAGTTGCTTTGCCATTATTGTTGTCGTTGTCGTCTTCTCCTCCTCCTTATTCTTCTTCTCCTTCTCCTCCTCCTTTTCCTCTTCCTCCTTCCTCTTCTTCCTCTTCTTTTTAGACTCAGTGTGCTCCTGGAAGTAATCTTCTCAGGGTAATGTAAGAAGCACAAGAGGCATGCCCATTGAAACCCTCTGCAGGCTTCATTTTGACCAACATCCCGAGTTAAAGCCACCTGAAGTCGAGGGGCAGGGAACTAGCCTGTGTCTACCCTGGGACCACCAGAAGGGAGTTGCATGTGTTCCTATCACGATAGACAGGAACCAATGATCCTATTTATCCACTTGAAACTAATAAGATTAAACCATAGACAATGATCTGAACTTACTAAATGGAGACTAATTTGAATGTGGGGCAGTGAACAACTGAATGATCGTTAGAAATGCCCATGTACGGGAATTTGTGGCCCAGAAGTTGAACATAGTTCATTAGCTCGTTCCTAACAGCATCAGAGATGTAAACCTGCTATCATTTGGAAAGCTAACCATGGACTAGGCACCTCTAACACCCTGTGGTCCCATCCCACATCCTTCTCTCTGACTATGCCATCCTAGGCTGCATAGGTGCTGCAAACTGGGCCATCAGTTCCTCTTGCCTCACACATAACGTTAACTCAGTGGCAGGCCCCAAGACTGTAAGATAGTGCAAAACATCACTGAACATCAAGTCTTGGCTAGCCCAAGACATCATTCCAGATTCATTTCTTACCCTCACCATTCCACAGTCCACTTCACTGTTGCTAGCTGCCTTTCCCTATCCACATGCTCGGCTTTGCATATAATTCCATCCTCACAGACTCAGATCCCACCCATCCCGTGAGTGCAAACCAAAAGCCATCCTCTCCCACATGATTTTGCTCACAATCCATCCAGAGTGACATCCCTTTCCCATACACACAGTCCTAATAAACTTTATGGGACTAAGTGTGTTTGTATCACAGAAACGATGACCTGGGAACATTTGGCACATACATACTCAGATCCCATTTTATGATACTCTCACATTATTGGTCTGATAGAAACTTCAAGCAAAATTAGCTTAAGCAGAAAAGACATTTGGCTAACTCACATAGTAGGCTATATGGAATTGAGTTGTTCCGGAGCTAATACAGCTGTTTAATGAACCCAAGCTCTCTCTCATCTGCCGTTCTCCATGAGTCAGCAGTATCTTTCATGGTTGACAGATGCAAAAGCCCAAAGCATCACATCCTTATACCAGCAGGAAGCAGGCAAGTATTCTTCACGCTATCGCTCTTACCAGATATAAGAAAATACAAGATTCCTGCAGGTATTTCCTTACACCCAACTGCTTAACACTGTTGCCCATGCCCACATGCCTGGACCATCCCTAGCAAAAGGGAATGGGTTGTTTAGATTGCATTAGGTCAAGCATGAGCCATTGTTGGTGCTAGACTGTGCTGAACAAAAGCCAAGCTCTAAACTGTAGGCCAGAAAGAAAAATGTGTTCGTGTTTCATCCTTACATGGCTCCAGGATTTGATCTGACTAGGGGTGACAAGGTAATAAAGAAAGGACAGACAGGCAGACAAAAGATGTACAGAAAAGCTGGGATTGGCTGGGCTGGGTGTTCTGATGGCGATGATACAGCACCTCAGGTTGTATCATCACGGCCATGCCAACAACGCACCACGCAGGACTTCACTCACCCCCGGCACATTCATCTTTGCTAACCTGTGACTAAGCGCGGCATTTCTTGAGCTGCCCCTGAGGAAGTAAGCTTGCTGAGGGTGGGGAGATGTCCAGACACATAGGGGCTCTTCCACAGTGCAGACACAGTCACTGACCCTCTCCTAGCCATTGTCCCTGTGGTGTCTTGAAGCTACTGTACAGTGTGCAGGTCCCAGTTCCCCTCATCTTGTTTCTGAAGCCGTCCTTCTCCCCAGAACCTCCAAGAGAGTTTGGTCTTCACTGAAGCTGGGACTCAGAGGTGTACGAAACACATACTGATGACTTAGGTTCCCAGGGTAACATGTCTCAGTAAAGGAACTGTGAGTTAAGCAGAGCTATGCTATTGTCTTGGCCTTTATTTCTTCTTTTATTGCCTGCCATAAGGAAGGATGGGGTATTAGATAAATGAGAAGTCAAACCCATATCCCAACACCTAGTACCCCTGTGAGTATGGGAAAGGGGTTTGGCTTTTCTGAGCCTTAGCGCTTTGGATTGTTCATCCTTTTCCAGGGATGTTGACCAAGGCTGCAGTGACTGCAAGACAGACCCTATTTTAGATGTCTGAGTTCAAAGTTACTTCTAAAGCAGGTCAATTGCTCCATACTTGTCTGTTTCCCTCTCTTCAGCCACCTGATGCTCTCAAAACCCTCAGACTGGTTCCCAAAGACATTCCTCATCTTGATTGTGGAGTGTGTCATTCTGTTTCTCATATTCCTATGCCTCACCAGTGGCTAGGAAAAAGTCAGTGATTGCATTGGTTTCTCACATTCCTGGGTAAATATGTAAGTTTTTCCTTCTAATAAATACCCATATATTGAAAAAGCCATGTGAATAGACCCTCTTTGACACCCAAACTGTGTTCGGGAAGCAGAAGAGTGGGAGAAGGAAAGAAAGATGATGACCTCAAATGGCCTCTTCAACTTCTCTGCTTTCACATAAGAGTGCTGTGTCACTAGGGAGTGGCCTCCTTGTCATCTCTCCTTCACAACCTCCTTTGACTTCCCTTTGAAAGTAACCATGGACTTTGTGCCTTTACCACTGTGGCTGCCTTGCTTTGGCCCCACCAAAGGTGCACTGTCCATTTTATAATGAGGCTTCCAAAATGGCACAGTGAACTTTTGTACCCAACCAGTTACCACGTTTATCACAGATACCGGAAAACTCTACACTCTCCTGGGTCCCTCCACCCTTCTTTCATGGAGGACCAGTTTCTGTTTCCATTCTGCCTCCTAAGAACTAGGATCAAAAAATAAAAATAAATAAAAATAAAGATAAAAAAGAACTAGGATCATAGTTTACTCCAGTCGTGTGGCTACTATTTTCCAGTCTTTACCAGCTCCCATTTTTGTGGGATGTAAGTTCACCAGGACGCCTTCTCAGGATGAGGAGGCCTGTTCTGCATGTATTTCTAAACATCTGCTGGGTAACCCCTACACACACACACACACACACACACACACACACACACACACACACACAC
>NW_026596034.1:6993866-7057447 GCF_907164565.1 Psammomys obesus
CACACACACACACACACACACACACACACACACACACACACACACACCCTTCCTGCATTAGCACAGTCCAGGGTCACATCACTGTCTTTCTTTAGAGACTGTAAGTCTTGCCTGCCGTCCATCATAAAGTAGACTTGGCGTGAACTTGGAGTGAATACGCTCTGGATGCTTAGAAAGAACAGTGTCATAAAAAATCCGGATGTAACTTTTCTTCTGAAGTATGGGCATTGCAAAGAAATTTGAGACAAGACTACAATAAGTTCATTATTGTTTAATCGTGCATAGGTGCACACACAAGTAAGTGGTGTCACTGATTGAATCCATGATGATTCTAATCAGTCTCCTCAACATGTCCTATGTGTGAGGTCATTTTATCTGTACGACGTGTCTCAAAAGAATATATGACCATCTCATGTTCTCACAGAAAGCTAAGGCTAAGGAGGGCTAAGGGGTGTGCCCCCTACCACACAGTTAGCACGTGTCAGAGGGATGTGAGTGCAAGTGTTGGCTGCCTTACGGTAGCTTTTATTGTCTAGCTTCACTTGCATCTTGTTCTACACACTGCTGCTTGCTGGTCCTACCATATTTACTTGCTGGTTAATATTTACTCCCTTCTCCCTAGTACACCATGTCAAGGGTGTGGTGAGTCCTTTACTTCCTGAATCTGCATTACTGAGTTTAAAACAGGTTCCAAAAGGACATTAAACATAGCAACCCTGAGCTTATGATGAACGGAAAGCAGACTGCAATGTACAGTAACAGGCAGGCAGTGGCCTTTCCTTGTCTGCAGTGGGAGCCCCTTGAATGGTAAAATTGCCCAACCACCTTCCAACCTTCAGGTAATCCCCAACAATATATGGGAAACTGGTATGTATACAGAGAGCTTTGTGGGGGATAAACTGAGTCGAGAACTCTGTTGTAGATGGGATTATTAGAACACAGTAGGAGCTTGGGGGGGTTACAAGATTACCCCCTTGCTTTGAGCCCCTCAGAACCCTGATGAGTTACCTCCTCAGAATTCTGGGTATGCTTAGCACCTCAACTTCCTCCCTAGTGAAAGGAGGAGAATGATATGCATGGAGAAATATTTATGGAATTACAAGATTTTATAAAAGTACTCTTATAGGTATGTCTAAAACCAAAGTGGCCATTATACATCAAGGCAGCTCAGGTCCTACTGGCGTATCAGCGATCAGGGCATGATGGTCAGCCTTCTTCTATGCCACCGGGCAGAACTGGTCTCGTTGGTTCTACTAAGGAGTTTAATCTCCAAGCTTGGGCAGTGGGACTCCTCATTCCACATTACCATCTTTCCACGTGTTCTGATGAGAATCGCTGAGAAGTCTGTGGAGCATTTTGAAGATCTGAAACACCCTGTAGTCTGGTCTCTGTTTACTTAGTGGAAAGAAATGAAGAATAAAGGAAAAGAGAAACAAAGAAGCTAGCCTAATATCAATGTTTCCAAATTTGCAAAGTGAGCAAGATTAGTGTTTGGTGCTCTTTGATGTCTGATCTTTCCCCCTCAAAAATCTGAGACTGATACTCCAACCAAGAACCATTCATGGAGATAACCTAGAACCCCTGCACAGATGTACCCTATGGCAGCTCAGTGTCCAAGTAGGTTCCTTAGTAATGGGAACAGGGACTGTCTCTGACATGAACTCAGTAGCCTGCTCTTTGACCTCTCCTTCAGGGGGTTCAGCCTTACCAGGCTACAGAGGAAGACAATGCAGCCACCCCTGATGAGACCTGAATAAGCTAGGGTGGGTCAGATAGAAGGGAAGGAGGACCTCCCCATCCGTGGACTGGAGGAAGAGCATGGGTGGTGATGAGGGAAGGGGAGTGGGATTGGGAGGGGAAAAATGGGATGCAAAATGAATAAACTGTAATTTATAAAGTTAAAATATATCTTTTAAAAAAATGGAGTGTGTTCAAATCACCTCAGTCAGTCTTTAGAGAGATAGGTGGGAGGGAAAGAGAGAGAGTATACCACATAATGATAGCACAGAGAAAACTGCCTGCTTAAGTCAATGACCTCACTGCCTGTTTTCTTATCCATTGAACTGTGTATTGAGCAGTAATTGTTCTTACATTCAGGTTGATAGAGGCTTCCGACTCAGGGAACCCAGGGAGATACCTCTATGAAGACATCTTGCAGACTCCATACACAGGTCCCACCCCTTCTGCCATCTTCCAAGGTCCGATCTTTCGTAAAGGTACCTGTCTTTCTCATACAGTAAAAGCACAGACATGCAAATTCATTATCCGTCTGCATTTTGGCAGCTTCCTTTGGGGTTATTATATCTTGCTTGGCTTTCTACAGACCCTGTGCTGGTTAGCTTTAACTGCCAACTTAATACAGCCTAGAGTTATCTAGAAGGGGAGTTTCAGTTGAATTATTCCCTAGATGGGATTGACCTGTGAGCATGTCTGTAGGGACTTTCTTGATTATTAATTGATATAAGAGGTTCCACCCACTATGGGCGATACCATTCCCTCGGCAGGTGGTCCTGTGCTGTATAAGAAAGCTATCTGGGCATAGGGCTGCAAGTGAATCACCAGGCAGTGTTCCTATATAGTTTCTGCTTCTAGTTCCTGCTGGAGATTCTGAATTCCCTCAACAATGGACTGTGACCTGGAAGTGTGAGTCTAATAAATCCTTTCTTCCCCTAAGCTGCTTTTGGTCAGAATGTTTTATTACAGCAACAGAAAGAAAGCAGGAACAAGCCTCAGAGCAAACTGAGTGTAGGACAATGCAAACCTGGGCACTGACTTAATGCTGCAAGCCTGCCCTAGAAGGAGCAGCTGGAAACCAGTGCCAGTAAATAATGAGCATGAGTTATAACGGGTTCAAGGTGTCCACATCTGATTTTCAAGATTTCTATTGCTCTCGAGTTCTTCAAATACAAAATCTGCTGTTTTAAAAAAAAATACATGCTAAATAATTGCAAACACTCTGTTGCCCTAGCTGAAAACCAGCTGGTAGTGAAGGCTACTTGACTGGTCCCCAACCAAGATCTAGAGTCACCTGGGTCAGACACAGCCTTGGCTATTCTTCGCTGACCATAGTCAGATGTCCCAAGTTCCTAGGCAGCATTTATTTTATCACACTGTGTTTCCTTTGCAGGATATTAGGTTCCTACCTCTACCACCTAGTAGATTCCCAGAATGACTTTCAGAGGAGCATCAGGTACTATCAGGCCTGAAGGGATGTTTTCAAGAGAAGCTTGGAAGAATGGCTTGTAAAAGGTCGGTGGGGTTGGCTCCATTCCTGTGTCCCTGCTGTTATGCTAGGTGAAGGAGAAGTAGATTGTAAAGCACTTTGGATATTATCAAAGCTCTCTCTCTCTCTCTCTCTCTCTCTCTCTCTCTCTCACATACACAGCCATCAACCACCCCAGATGATTGTGCCAGGCTTGTGATAGGAGGCTAGAGGTCTTTTTTTTTTAAATATTATAAGTATATATTTTCTTCTTTTGCTTGATTTATTTTTTTTATTTTCTTATTATTAGTTACATTTTATTAACTCTGTATCCCAGCTGTATCCCCTCCCTCATTCCTTCCCAAACCCTCCCTCCCTCCCTCATCTCCTCCCTGCCCCTTTCCAAGTCCACTGATTGGGGAGGACCTCCTCCCCTTTCATCTGACCCTGTTTTATCAGGTATCTTCAGTGGCTGCAAAGTCCGCTGGAGGTCTTGATATTCCAAATGATCCTCAACCCTTGACTGACCCATGTTCCACCAGTTTTCTCGGGGGTGAGTTAACAATGCTTTTTCCTCATTTATTTTATCTATTGCCTATCCCTTGCTTCAGAGGCCCGGTTAGAAAGTATGGCATCCTGCAGTCAACATCAGGGTCTGGTGTCAGGATGGGTCAGGGTTTGCATAGAGCCACATGTGAGCTGTGTGGTTTATCCTCTCTGAATCTTGCTGTCTTTAGCACGAACACAGTAGTGTTACATAACTCAGCCTCAATGAAAAACTCAGTCTAAGCAACCGAATGTAAAGTACCCCTGCCCCAGGATGAAACACACCAGAAATAGTCAACAAAGAGTTCTTCTAGTAAGGGAGGGCATCTCTAGTGTTTCCAGACTCGAATTCTAGACAGAGATCTGTGTGAGAGAATCAAGGCTCTGGTGCCAGGCTACCTGGATTAGAAAATCCTTGTTCCTCTACTCTAGTGAGTTGTTTAGGATGCAAGATGGGGATCGTGGCAAGATCTTCCTCATGCGGTTGCTGTGCAAGCTGGGACAGAACTCGAACCATGTGCTCAGCATCATGCCTGGGCCATGTGCCAGGCCATCCGTGTGACAATGGAGTTAATCAGGTGGTAATTAGAAATGCAGGCTGATATATTAGCTCAGCCTAGTCCTTAGGGACCTTAGAGTATGGGAAAGAAGGCTTGATGTCCATTAAGTTTTCCATGACCAAGCTGTGTCCACTCATAACATACCAGGCCTCTCCTTGAAAGCTAATTAGTGACTCCAGGAGGCTGCTTGCATTGGTGGTTGGATTATCCCCATATCTACTGCTGATAGATATGTCTCTGTGTATCACCTCTCTGGCAAGTTTAGCCTACAAGAGTGTTCACAAGAGTGGGATCAGGAAGGTTAATGTTTGATCCCACAGGAGCAACTCTACCAACAGCTTGTGGGAGCTTCTCTGTAAACACCCCACTGCCCCATGCCCCAGTGAGGGGGCTCTGAGTTGGGTGTTCTTCACTGCTTCTAGTGAACCCTACCAGGCCTGAGTCCAGATACCCAGGGCTCAATGGCGTTTATTCTTCTCCTAGGTTTTCCTGGGATCTTGATTTTCAGTGCACTCACATTTTCAAGTTTCACTCTCAGAGACATGTCAGGATGGTGGATTAGTCACCTTCCCCATTGCTGTGAACAAATACCCAACAAGAACAACAGAAGCCAGGGAAGGCTTCCAGTGTAAGGGGACGTGGGGCACAATGAAGACATGGCATCAGGTGAGTCCACAGTGGCTTGAGCAAAGGGCAATTACATGTCACATACGTGGCCCATAACAGGAAGCAGAGGACTTGGCTGAAATCTTGGCTGGCTGGAAATCATCTAGTCCTGTCCCCACAGCCTTGTCTGCTGGTAGGATCTCACGTACAAAAAAAGTTCCATAGCCTCCCAAAACACCACCACTAATGGGGACAAGTGTTCGAACACATGAACCTGTAACAGATGGACACATTCTGGAGTGCCACGCTGACACCCTCCCACCAAATACAATGATATCTGGTTAGTCTGTGAGAGCATGGAATCTGTGGTCACCACCAGAAGAGGGGACCATGGCCCAGGGTTCCTTGTCCCTGTGTTCCAAGAATCAGCCCTGAGTCCTTGTTTGGAAACACGATTCCATGGTGATGCCCCTGGAGGCCAGGAGCCATGGGTGGGTTGATGCAAGAATCTGAAGTTATGTCTCTAGGCTATGAGCACATCCCAGCCATGGGTGTCTTAATTTAAACACAGCATCTGTGAACAAGAGAAAGCATGCTCCATCCAGGCCAATTGGAACGCTCTTTTTGCTTCCCTTTTTAACAGAGATGTGTGTGTGTGTGTGTGTGTGTGTGTGTGTGTGTGTGTAAAAATACTTAACTCTGGGTCCTGCATCTGTACTAATAAAAATAATTAGAATTGTAGATCCAACTGAGAGAAGTTCATCTCACAATTAGAGAGTAAAAAATACTCCAGACAAATAAAAAGAACGATAGGATAAAAGAAAAGAGAAGAAAAACAATCAACCTCACAAATTCTGCTTCTGAACTGGGTAATCAGTGTTTGAGTGAGTCAAGTTCTAACCTTATATTCCATGAAAAACATAAAAATGGCGGAAGAGAAGGGAGACTAGATGTCTCTGGCAAAAATTAATATGGCAAAGACCAACCTGCCCACTCCAACATGTCATCCCCACCCCACTAACAACATCCTCCTGTAGCATCATGCTGGCATGATCTGAAAGTACAGTAGTAACCACGTTGTTTTCTGTGTGCAGAGAAATGACTACACAACCACCGTGTGGGTGTGCAGGCCTTGGGAGGAGTGCAGAGGAAGGAATAGGCTTCTCTCCAAAGAACCTGGGCTTTTGAATCAAATTCAGAATCTGGACAGGTCACTGCACACATAGAAGACCCCTACTCCCTTCTTTCAGCCCCTCCAAAACACACATGGTGGTGGTTTCCAACCACTCACAGATGTTTCTGCTCCCAAAGCAAACACAGCAACAAATATTTACAGAGCTCTGGAGAGTCAACAGAAGTCACCTGGGCACAAGGTCTCCTTGCCTGAGCCTGAGATCCCTGGCCTGAGATTATGAAACAGAATGTCACACCTAGTTTCCATTGCAAGGCAGGAAACTCTTGCACCTGAATGAGATTAGTTCCCAGAGTATATTCGTTAACATAAAGACCACATCTTTTCAAGAAAGGGTTTGCAGCTCCAAGGAAGAATACTGGTAATATTTCCTCATACGCTGATGTGTGCAGAAAAACCCTGAGACAGCTCAGGACCCCCTCCTGATCCAACGCTGCTTACCAACAGCACAGTGGCTGCTGCTGGCTGCTACTGGCAGCCACTGTGCCCACCTTGACTAATCTCTTATTCAGCTATTTTCGGGAAAGACTCTTGCTTGCTTTTCCCAAATGTTCCAGACATGAACAGGTCTCCAAATTAGAAAACAGAGCAGTGATTTCCGTCAACAGTATCAATTTCACTGTGGTGCTTTCTTCCCCAGAGCTCAACAACAAGACAAGACGGTCAATGGCGTTATGCAAAGAGGGGAAGGAAGGTGGGAGGGAAAGGAAGAAAATAGGAAAGAAAGGAAAGGAGGAGGGAGAGAAGGAGGGATCAGAAAGACAGTGTAAGAAGAGAAGGGAGGAGAAAGAAAGGGAAGGGGAAGGAAGAATGGTTCAGAAAGGAAGAATGAGAGAGACAGAGAAAGCCCTGCTGTTCTCACACACTGGCTGGTTCACACAGAGGGGCCAGATAGCCTCTCGGTGAAAAGCTGAGATTAGGCCCACAACATAATTTCCATTATGTTAATGTTGCTTTAAAATATATTGCACAGAGTGCTGCAACAATCAAATTATCAATTATAATGTCTACTCAGAGTAGAAAAGTGTTACAAACAGAGGGCTGATTACTGCTTCGGTACATCCAATCTGCATACTCATTGTTCAGTACAGGGAAAACAAATTATCTTGTGTTGGCCCCAGTTCAAATTTAATTAAATGAGTGCAAAGCAATTATAATAAAGTACAATAGTGTAGTAATGAAAGGAAAATAACTCATTAACCTATTAATCTTTATTTATGTTCCTCTCAAATAACTATGTAATTTCTTTATCACCACATCCCATAAGAAAAAGTAGGGTCTCGCTGCTCGTGGCCTGCTTTAGAGATTCTATTTGGTTAAGGTTTTTTTCGTGGCTGCCATTTATATCAACTTCCCTTACCTTCAGGGCCCACCCCTTTCTTTTCCTCCCACCATGCTCCCTGTCCACATGTTCATGTATATTGTCTAGATTTAGCCTCCTCTCTTACATGCCTCTGACACTTGTCAGTTTTGCAAGCTAGATCTCTCTGGAAGCTGACATGTGGTTAGCACAGCAAACAAGAGGAAAGGGGGAAAAAAGCAAGAGTGGAGGGACTGCTTCCTGGGTAGAGAGGGCCCATGCTTGAGGCCTGAAAGGCTTACCAGCCTCATACCTCACAAAACCGCTTTGTGAGTGGGGTCCTGATTGACAGATAAGAAATCAGAGTCTTAGAATGAAGAAGTGTTTTGCCTAAACCTATGACAAGTAGTAGCTCCTGGACTCTGAGTCACATCCACAGCTCGTATCTACACCCTTGCAGCCTTCTTTTAGAGCAGAGGTTCTCAACCTCCCTAATGCTGCGACCCTTTAATACAGCTCCTTAGGTTGTGGTAACACACCACCATAAAATTATTTTTGTTGCTTCTTCATAACTGTGATTCTGCTACCATTACGAACTGCAATGTACATATCTGTGATTTTTGATGGTCTTAGGTGACCCCATGTGAAAGGGTCATCCTACCCTCAAAGGGGTCATGACCCACAGGTTGAGAACTACTGATTTTAAACCCTCTCTACTCAAAGTGCAAAGTGCTGGGTGAGAGCTCTGGGGTGTCAGAAACAGCTCAGAATCTTGCCCATGTGGCTCCTGCAGAGTCAGAACCTGAGTCACAAACTCTGCTACTGACTCCTGTGCACACTGAGGCAGCACAGTCCTGCCAGGTACGAGCCATACAGCTTCTCATGGAGAGTAGCAACTCAGGGAAGTCCCCATTCTGTGGAGTGCTATACCACTTGGCTAAGAATTGCCTTACAACACATAACAACTAAGGACTCTCTGGAAGTCAGGCCTGACTCTAGCTTCTCTTGCATAGCCTATCAGGACAAAGCTAGAAGAGAAAAAAAATTGTATGATCACAGAATATTGTCTCTTTCCAGCCTAACTCCTGGTTCTAAAACCTTTACCCTTTCCTTCCAGGAGAATTAGGGGAATCACCAAGAAAACAGACCTTGATGGATTGAGGAAGGAAAACCTTGTCAGGTTTCTAAACATTTTCCCTGCATTATCTAATTTAGTCTTCGAAACACCCCTCTTTTGGTGAGATTACTAACAAGACTCAACTGTCATGGCGGAATGTGCCTACCCAGCAAAACTATGCTTGGCTTCAGTGCCAGTGCTTTGATGCTAAAAGGAGGTGGTGACAGGGAGGGAGGTGTGAAGAAAGAAAAGAAGAGAGAGGAGAAAGAGGAGGTAAAGGAAGAGGAGGAGGAGAAAGAGACCAAGGTGCAAACAAAGTCACCAGGGTTGTTCATAAAATATCTCTATCTCATCCTCTTTTAGGCATCATGATGAATTGTACTTCCTTTCTCCTTAGCAACAGGGAAGACAACTTGAGTATCTTTGACCGACACAATGCCAGCAAATTCTTAGACCAAATACTTAATTGCTTATGGACTCTGTACAGAACTGTCTCTCTCCTCTCTGCTCAGAGATTGTTAACATTCAACATGCCAGCCATGCCTTTGGCCAGAGTCTCAAAGTTAATGAGAGTCCTTCCCAGGGGCCTCACGTCAACCTATGACAGACATGACGTGAATGAGGAAAAATCAACTTTGTTTTTCTTCTTTCAAACCACTCAGGTTTGTTGCTGCAGCATATCTGAGCCTATCCTGACTCTCTTTTTACTAGAGACAGCATTCCTGTAAGAGAAATATGGAGCGCATAGTGTGTATTTGGTGGTGAATATTTACTATTTATTTTTCAGGTAATTTAACAAAGACATAGAATAAAGTGGCTTTCCTACCCAAAGTCACAAAGTTTCTAAGTGGCAGGGCTAGGTTTTCAGCACAAGTCTCCTCAGGACTTATGCTTTTTCAGTACAGAACATCTCCATCAGGAAAGGTCTGGAGCCCTTTTCTCTCCCTGTCATCTGAGTATGCCCCCAAATTACTGTGTCTAGCTTTGTACTTAGACTTCTTTCCCCTTACCTCTCTGGAGAAGCACAAATATCTAGCATGTGTGTGCACATGCACACACACACACACTCACACACACACACACACACACAGATAAATACACACATATTGAATGATAATTTGCACACAGAAGACTCTCTCTTCAATAATATCCACTGAACCAATTGAGTAAATTAACTGAAGCCCTCCCTTCCTCTAACACACACCTCTACTGTGTAGCACCCAGCAGGCTGAAAGCTCCTAACACGTGGGTTCCTCTGCAGTCTGCCCCCAGCCAGGCTCTTACGTTCTTTGGGCTTTAATGTTACTAAGAGTCCGCTAGAATTTATTCTCAATCTGTTTGCTTCCGTTGCATTCATTAGTATAATCACGTACATTAACAGGAGTGGGAAAGGAAACAGAGCTGTTTCTGTGAAAATGAGCATGCGTTGAAAAGAGTCAATAAAGGAAACTCTAAAAACAATGCTGCAAAAATCTGTGAAACAGGAAAATTGTGACAACTTATATGCAAACTGCCCTAGAGTATTCCTTCAGTCTCTTAAGGTTTCACATCTTATTTTAAAGAAACAGAACCTTGTAGGTAAGGTGTTGTGAATGCAATTTATACAAAAAAAGAAGAAGAAGAAGAAGAAGAAGAAGAAGAAGAAGAAGAAGAAGAAGCTGCTACAGGTCTCCCCAATATAATGTAATATTAATTGAAGAAAAAAGTTAGAAGCCTTCCTCAGGTAATGCATACTTGATAGTCAAATAAAAAGTGTAAATGTGTATCTGTATCTCTCCTCTGTGTGTGTGTGTTTGTTGGGGGGTTGGGGACGATGGGCGTGGTGTGTGTGTGTGTGTGTGTGTGTGTGTGTGTGTGTGTGTGTGTGTAGGCCAAAGCTTGACATCAAGTGTCTTTTTCTATGATTCTCTATTGTTGGTATAATATTCTTATGGAATGTACCGTTGTTCATTCAAATGCTGATTTCTCTACCTCACTATCTGGTTTCAATCCGGACGTTGCATTGTGATGCTTATTCTAAGCATAACCTGTCTCAAGTTTGTGTAAACAACCCACCATTTGCTCTCTGTATTGTCAATAAAACAACTAAGCAGTGCTGTGCAATGGAGAGAATAGGGTGGGACGTCCTGATCCGGAAGGGAGGAGAAGGAAGTGAGTGAGGGGGAAGGAGGAGGAGCAGAGATCTGGAGGACAGGACTTGGAACCATAAGGAGGGTTGAACAGGATTTAAGATATGACTAAAAGCAAGCATAATGTGTGACATCTGAATGGTAGGAAACTATGTGGGCTTGGAGGTTTAGGATGGAGTAACTATTGCCCAGCATTGTGATCTAGGTTAATTAAATAAATCCTAATCTCTGTGTGATGATTTGGGTATACAGCTGGTTTAGGAATAACCCCTGCTTAGCTAAAAGATAAATCAATAGTAAATATTAGTATTCGACAACACTCCACTTCTTTTTTTTTTTTTTTTTTTTTTTTTGGTGGGAGGGGGCCCCAGTATTTTCCACTTGCTGCACTCTTTCCAACTCAGGTGACAGAGTAATGAAGACAGGGCAGACACAGAGAAAGAGAGAGACAGAAAAGCTGGCATTGGGTGGGCCATGAACCTTCTGATGAAAATACACCAGCAATAATAGCAGCCCAGAAACCCTGAGAGTTCATTTTATAAACCTGGATCAAAGAGACAGGTGTATTGTACACACCTGACCGAGGAGAGAGGTTTATCGTTTACAGTTGAACAGGGAGGGAGACTTAGCTAATCTTGGTAGGATGTCTCTGTATGGTTGCTACCTCAGGCTGCAGTCATCCCAAAGAAGGAAGCTCTGATTGACATCTTCTGCATAGTCGACATTCTCATTCAGACCAAAAAGGTCTGATCCCTCTAAGCCTAACCCTGGTTTTACCACACCCAAGGGTCTGAGGCAGCAGGTCCTTGACGCGCCCATGCGCATGTCAACCACTCACAGTCACTCAGGACTTCCTCTGCTCTTCATTCCCTCAGGGCTTCTTCTGTCCCTCAGATGTACCTTGAGTTCACTGATGAGCTAGACCAGAGGCTAGAGTGGTGAGCTCTAAGACCCACCTGTTTCTACCTTCCCTTGGTAAGGTCACAGGTGTTGTTACCACACCCAGCACTTTACTTGGGTACTGGGGACCCGGTACTCATGTTTGTACAGGAACTGCATGACCCTATTAACCATCTCTCCAGCTCCCATATGAATCATTTCTAATTTCAATTTTGCATGTTTAGTTACTTTTGGTAAGAGGACTCTTGTGTTACTACTTTTGTTGCCCGAGTCCCCTCATCACACAGAGGCACTTCGTATTTTTAGGTGTAGTTGTCACAGAGTCTTCATTCAGTTAGCCAATTCAGTACGTATTATGCAGTACGTACCTGTGGCAAGTGTCGGGCTGGGTGCAAGGGGGGAGTCAAGAAACCCTAAGGCAGCGGTTCTCAACCAATGGATCATGACTCCTTTGAGACTAAATGGCTCTTTCGCAGGGGTCACCTAAGACCATCAGAAAACACAGATATCCATATCCATAACAGTAGCAAAATCATAGCTATGAGGTAGCAACAAAGATAATCTTATGGTTGGGGTGACCATAGCATGAGGAACTGTATGAAAGGGGTAGAGCATTGAGAATGTTGAGAACCACTGCTCCAGAGCCTTATGGAACGTTAAAGCATCTCGGAATCCTTAACTGATCCAGACTGTGGTGTGCCACAGCCCGTCCTTCCTCTGTGAACTCAGATCTGGGATGATTCTCTACTTCTGAATCGATGAGCCATGCACTCTCAACCCTCGGGTCCAATGTCGCCCAGTTTCCTTGCGCTCCTGGCCACTCTCATCCTTAATGGCCTGGGACTGTAACTCTGTAAGTGGCTGAAGCCCCTTGGAATTTGGAGAACGTTCTCTCATCGATCCCCCTTACCTCTATATCCTTCTGCTTCTGGGATGCTCTTCTCTCTTTCTGCTTTCCCAGTCTGTCCATGCCATGGACTCTATGGCCTTCTTTCCTCCCCTATGGCCTCAAGTGGATAAGGAGGTGAGGGCTCAGAAGGAAACAAGAGACTAAGGCTGTAGTTTCTGTCCCTCATCTCCATATCTGCTGAGTCACTCTGTATTGTTGTCTAGCGCACTCCAGCAAGAACCAGAAAATCAGGCCTGTGCTAGAGGAAGCAGGTAAGCTAACAAGACTGGAGGTCATGCTCATTCTCAGGGCTGTGCAGGACCAGGCTAAGACGTAGTACTTAAGTTTTGCACCACAAGTGACCTGTTCCACACACTTGTCCTGGTCCTGGAGCATACATCTTTTGTAAACACTAGACAGTGACTATTTTAGCTTAATAAGCCAAGTGATCTCTGTTGCTATACTCCATGCTGCTTGTGGAATATGCATGGCTATGTTGCAATAAAGCTTTATTTTCATAGACAAGTGGCAGACCTGATCTGATGCATGGCCTACAGCTTACCAAGCCTCGTTCGAAGGGAGGCAGTTGCTGATTCTGGGGCACAGCATTCACCTCCTGGTTTCCTGTAACCTTACATACATCCTCACAAAAAGTCCTTTTACTAAACTCCCCTTGAATTACCCACATTGAACGTGCCATCTGGTTCTTGCTAGGACTTAATTGATGCACTTGGCTTTGCATTTCTCCAACACAGGCTTTAAATGCAAAGTAACAACAATAACAAAAACAAGGAAAACAGACTGCGACCAATTACTGTGTGATGGGAACAGGGTGCTTATCACGCTCGCATCCATTCCCAAAGATGTCTGAGCATTTTACCACTCAGAGAGTGGACCAGAGATGAGCTGAGCAAGCCTCCTTTTTTGGAGTCTGCAGTCTCTGAGGTCCTGCTGCCCCGTTTGTCATCTTTTCAAGGAACAGAGGTCTATTCTAATTAAACAAGAAAACACATCTTTTCACACGGGGAGACAGGAGGCATTGTACTCTGTGTCTCAAAGAAAGCATGCTTTAATAAGAATTCTTTTGTAATCCCTGCTTTTATTTGTAGCTTCCCCAGGCTTTTGCTACTAATAAAAGGATTGTAAAGTTGACAAATATAAGCAGGGACAAAGAAGTTAGGGGAGATAATGCCTTGGTGAATGAGCAAGGCTTTGAAAGTGTATTGATTCCACAACACGGAGATGATCATGAGAAGCCAAAGCTGCCATCAGTTAGTGTGATATTTCTATTACAATAAAAGTCTCTCTAGGAAGGATCACGTGTTTCTTACATCACGTCAAATTATGCTCTGTGTTGGGGAAAATAGTTCAGACCAGAGGTATCTGAAGATCTGTTTTCAAATCTGAGTTCATAGCTCCTCCTACTACCTACCGTGTTCTTATATGTACTTAGTAAATGGAATTCCAGCCCCTACTGTGCATTATCCTATGTGTGTCATGGGTGTCTATGGTGTCCGCACCATAGGGTGTCCACACCATAGGGTGTCCACACCTATGGCCAGCCATGGCCACTGTTCCTCCTTCCAAGGAGAGCTCCCAGTTTTCCCTGGAGATTCCTTCTTCCCCACACTCAAAGCTTTGATAGTTCCCATTAGGCCCCATCTGGGTTTGTGTTCTGGCCAGTCACATACTGTGTCCTCCTGGCCACAGAGACTGGTTTGATCATGTAGGTATATGATAAGAGTTACAGGCAAGTGGGTTTTCTATGAAAGTGAGCAAGTGGACTTTCCTTCCCCACTAACTTTGAACGTGGAAGGCTGGAATCAGCATAGCCATTGTGGCAACCTAAGGAGTCTGAGAGTAAAGTCAACAGGGCAGGATGATGACACTAAGCACCAAATGCAGGCATGACTGAAACCAACCTGGGAGACACTGACCGGAGATGGGTAAACACACAGACACTGTTCCACACTTTCCACTTATAAACCCTTGGTGGTGCATCTTTTCAGTTTCTTTACCAAGAGCATTGAGAGAGGGAAACCAATGCCTCTCTCTCGAGCCTGCAAGTAGAAGCTCCTTTTGGGTGTGATGACATGCATTTTCAGTTTTTCTTGGAAACCTACCACCATGCAGAAGAACTGGACTAACTCGAAGGAACACAGACAGCATGAAAAAGATGTCAGGCCAGCAAACAGGTGTCAAGCTGTCAGGCAGTGCTGTCCAGCCCACCCACAGCAACTTTTGAGGAATAAAAAAGACCTTAAAAAGATGTCCAAGTGAGCCCAGCTTAAATTGCTAACTCAGAGACTTTGTGCTAAAACCAAAACCAAAGCCAAAACCAAAACAAACAAACAAACAAAAAAAAAAACCAGAACAGTCGTTTTAAAGTATTCCATGTTTATCAGCCACGAAGAGCTACCTGCCCCAATCCTGGCTTTTTATGTCTATGAGCCAACAACGTACCCTTTGTTTTAGTAAGAGTTGGATTTTCTGTCATTTGAATTTATGAAAAATATGTCCCTTAATTCTTCAATCAGGCAACACTCTCTGGTCTTGTTTTTATCTATATCCAAATATAAGTGACTTATCAAAAATGCTAGGCAATTATATAATATTGGTATATCCACAGGTCACATTTTGAAGAGCAAGGTATATATTTATTAGAGGCTCTGAAACTATCTCTTGGAGAATGTGTTTTATAGAGTGTAACTCATTATTTTATCCCATTTTCTGTTACTGTAACAAAATGCCCATAGAAGAGATAACTTAAAAAGATTTTTTAAAATGTGTTTTAGTTTACAGTTTTAGTTTACAAGACTACAGCCTCATAGTCTGCTTGGCCTTTCATGATGTCCTTTTTCTCCACTGTATTGTAGTGCAGGAGTAGGAAAGGGAACTGGTCACTTACAAGACAGACATGCCTGTGAGAAAGGCATCGAACAGGCTTGCAATTCACTGTTATAAGAACTCTTCCGTTTCTATGAGAACTAATCCAGTCTCAGGAGAAATGGTCTCTAGAGAAAGACACCCGCCCAGTGTGCGGGTGATGCTTCTGTGAGCTCTCTTCCTCTTACAGGGCCTGCCTCCTCTTAGCATCATGACAGGACAAACCAGATTCAAGCCATCACACTTCTAAACAAACCTAGAAGGCATGGCTCACCTCTCTAACTAACACAATAGCTGAAAAGAGGTAGAGCTCAGATACATATTCAAGGGAGAACACTCAGCTATCTCCCTTAAGGGAACCCAGAAAAATCCAGGCCTCAGCTATAGGAACCTGAAACTAGGAAAAATATCTCTCTCTCTCTCTCTCTCTCTCTCTCTCTCTCTCTCTTCTAAAATAAAACAGGCAGGCAAGAAGGCAAGCTCTATCTGCCCTCTCCTCTCCTAGACACTAGCTATTTATTGCTGTAACATGCAGCATTATTCCTATAATTACATTCTTACTTGTTTTTAAAAAGGCTAGAAGCTGGGTACCCATTGGGTCATGCCTCCCCTGACCTATTTTCTGTATCAGAGCAGAAGCCAGTGACGAGTTCTCAGCAGCTGTTGACAAACCATGTGTTCATGGAGAGCAGTGTGTGCTATTAGAGGATTATCCATGCCATCTCCACCCGCTAGTTTATCTTCTAAGCTCCCGTGTAGCCCCCTCTCCTCATCTCCTCAGGTGAAGGTCAGAAGGCCTTGCTGAAGTCTGAAAGGATGAATCTTCTTGGTGGACGAAGTGCACCCCCATTCTAACCCTGTGTTTACAGCTCACCTCCTTGACCTGCACATCCTGCGTACACTCATCCCTCTCTGTTAGCAATCGAAGCCCCACACCTGCATTGAGCTATGCCTGCACCCTCTCTGAACAGCGGGATCCGTTTCTTCTCTTCTTAGTGAACATCATACTTTGCTTCTACTCAAAAGTATTTCCAACACACCCTGGTACAGGGTTGGGGAACTGATTCAGTCAGAACTCACTTTGGATACATGTGCAATAAGACAACATTGTGTTCTCAAATAAACGTCTAATGAGAGTTCCCTATTTAACATCTTCTGCAAACAGGGACACACTCTCGAGTACAACACTTAGTAACCAAACTCCTTCCCTGGAACCCCATAAAAGGAAGCTCCACACAATCATCAGGAACCTTGAGAAACTTCAATGCCTTCTTATAGTGCTTTCCGATCTTTCCTATTGCTATGCTTGACATGAAGTTTCCTTGCTACTTTTGCAAATCTGTGTGAGCCTTTTTATTCTTTAATTTAGAGTTAAGAATCTGGTAAGATCCACTTTCTTCCCTCCCAAACCCCAGACCACAGACAACACTGAAATTGTCTCTCCTGTATACGATGGATACCTGCTATCCCTCCTGGCACCCACTTGTTACATAGTAGAAATCCAGGACTTATTTTTAGTGAAAACAAATGGAACAGAACCTATATTTAGGAAAAACAAACAAATAAACAAAAAAACCTGTTAAACTGTTGATTTAATGAAATATTAGTTTGTTTTATTACACTTTAACTTGTTTCTCAAAACAAAATAATAATCCTTTTCGCAATTATGTCCTTAGTTTTTCAGTTTGTGCAATGTGGATTTTCCCATTTCCTGGAACGAGTAATAGGAGTTGGCAGCATGGAATAGCACATAAGAAACTATTCTGAACTATGGGAGTCATTTGCCTGACAGTCCAACAAGTACAGACCCCAGTGTGTCTTCAGAGGCAGACCTGGGTGTGGTGAGTGCTTTGGGATTGCTGGAATATAGTTATAAAATGAAAACCACTGTGATGGCTAATCTTGATTGTTAATTTGATGGTATCTAGAGTCACCATGGAAACAAGTCTCTAGACATTTCTGTGAGAGATAATCTAGGTTAAATTGAGGTGAGAAAATCCACCCTAAATGTTGGTGGTGCTGTTACAGAGGCTGGGGTCCCAGACTGAATGAAAAGGAGACAGAAGTTACATAAGTCACTTTTCTTCTGTTGCTGTGATGAATCGCCATGATGAAGACAACAAAGAGAAGAAAGGGCTTATCTGGGTTTCTAGTTTCCTGGGGAGAGTTCACAATGGCAGGGGAGGCATGGAAGCAAGTAGCTGGAGAAGGATGCTGGGAGCTCACATCTTCACCCACAAATAAGGACTGAAGGGGAAGTGGGGTGAGGCTGTGAACCCTCAAAACCTGTCCCTGAAGTATTTTCTCCAGCAAGGCTGCGCCTCCTAAGGGTTCTATAGTGTGCCCCGAGAGACACCACGAACTGGGGACCATGTGTCTAAACACCCGAGCCTATTCCAAACACGACAGGAGCTACACTGCAGACACAATGTGACCAGGCGTCTAAAGCTCCTGATGCCGTGACCTCCCCCCATGATGGACTGTGTCACTCGGCACTGTGAGCCAAAATAAGTCCTTTTTACGTTACGTTGCTTTTTGCCAGTTGTTTTGTCACAGCGGTGAGGCAAATAGCCACTACAACTTCTACAGGTGGCTTTCGATTCTCCACAAACTCTCTGCTTCTCGTTCCTACATGCTGGGTGGACTGTTGCCGCCTCCCCCTCACGTTCACGTAGCACTGGATTCACCTCTGTTTTGAATGCATTCACCGTGAGAGCAGCTGTCCTGAAGGCACCAGAGGGCCAGCGCCATGCCAGCCAGCACATCCTCACAAGCACACGCAGAGGAGGCAAAACAATGACAGTCCTCACTCTGGCTGCTCTGTGTGTGCAGCCACTGAAGCACTGTTGTAGTTTGCTGACTCCATTACCTGTCCCAGGCAGGATCCCCTTCCCTTGCCCGTGACTATGAAGTGCAGGCAGCTCTGTTAATGTCTAAGAGCCAGGCTAACCTGGGAAGTGGGCATCCCACTTCCACAGACCAAGTGAGCAAAAGTATAGGTGGGGCGAGTCACAGAGGGGACATGAGCCAGACTGTGTCAGCACTACAGGCCTCATAATGGCAAAGGGACTCCAATGTTAGTAGCATTTGCTTCTCGTGTCTCTTTCAGCCCTTTCCATGCTCAATAAACTGGACGTTAGTGCATTATAGCTATGAACTGGGGACATGTCACCTTGCTTCTGATCTTTAGTCACTCATGGTCCAACCCTGGTAGCAAGTCATAGTCACAGCAAAAATCCACACTCTGTGCTACCACCAGTTTTAGGTTTCTTCCTATGTATTCCCACATCCTTGACAATATGCCTTTTAGAAGCTTTGTAAGGATCCGTAAGCACCTGGGCATAGCTGCAAGTCATGCTTCCTGAGCCTTGGTGCTTAGTTTATGCTGCTTTGCAAAGACTGTGTTGACTGTTTTCACCCTTGACTACAATCCTCATTCATTAAAGGGTTTTCCAAATGTACTCGCCCCATATTGTCCATTTTCTCACCCAGAGTGTGTGAAAAGCAGAAGGCCCTTGTTTTGTTTTGTTTTTCTATACCATGTCACCTTTATTCATAAGAACATGTGGCTGTCTTCATTCACTACACCACAGCCCACCAGAAAAAAAATGATGTGGCCTCCACTTAAAGGGTGAGGTCAACTGAGCATCATTTTAACCAGAGGAAGGGATGCCTCTATAGAGTGGAGAGCTTTGTGACCCAGGGTTTTATTAATGACTTCACTTTAGTGCTTATCAGTAACAGTGACTATAATCCCTTCCCAGAACTACATGCTGGCCAGTTCAGATAAATAACACAGATCTCCACCACTCATAATCCTAAATGTTAACAATTAATTTCCAAAATCCATCTTGAAAGACCCAGAGAGGCCTTGCTTGGTGAATTTCTCACTAGTCACCATTTAAACCTCAAAACTTGAAACTGTTGGCAAGACACTGCTGACTTAGGCAATCAAGATAACAATATTCAGCAATAACCCGGGTGAAGCAGGGACTAAGTGTGAATTAATAAGTCGGCTGACACCGGGACCCAGATGTTTCCAACACAGGCAATATGTTGGAAGTGATGTTAAGCAGATTTACATACTTAACTAATATGTTTATTTAAAGGAAATTTCCAAATCCTGAATAACATCCAGATTTCTTCTTTGGCGGCAGATCAAAAGACAGCCTATCAATAAAGACAGACTCCAGGATAAACCTTTCAACATCTGCTTCAAGCCACTAAACAACAGATTTGAGAGTTTTGGAAAACTTAATTGCAGACAAATTTCACTGCCTCTTACATAAATATATATGTGCTCATGCCCCTGGGATGGTGCTGACCTCATCCATTTCATGTTTGCAGAATTCACCATTGCTCAGTCACAAGCATCAGCAGCCCTGCCTTCACAGAGATCAGAAGAAAGCCTGGCTCTTCTTTCAGCATGCAGGATGGGTGAATAAACCTTCCTTTCTGCCAGAAAATGGTACACAAAAATCAGGGGGAAGTATCCGAGCTTGGCATGTTGTAGAAAAGGAGGCTGCAATCCTCTGCAGTATCTGCTTTGTTTGACTGACAGTGAGGGTTTGCTTGGTCTGGATGTCCTGTACTTTTGGTGGGTCGTGTAGAAACAATGATGCCTCTGATCACCAAGATGTGTCATATTGTTGTCAGGTACACCATATAAAAAATTCAATAACCAGATAGAAGTCTGAACAGATCTGTGTGCATGTAAAAGGGATGTGAGCAGAGAGTGTTCTGTACCAGCTCTTTTCCCTTTAGTATGAACTAATTCATGTCACATAAGGTGGTAACTACCTCAAATTGGACTGCGATTGTTGGGCACAAGAGATAGTCTTCCTATGCAATAGCCATGGCTATAATTGAAATAAGGGTTTGGCTCAAAGACTCTCTTTGACTGAGCATCTGTTTAGTATAGGGACCAATATTTAAAGGTTGGCCCTAGGGTCATGTGGTTTAGAGAGACAGAAGTCATCTCATCTCTGTTTACTTCTGTTTCACTCTTTGAACTTGGTCATGTTAGAACTTCTGGGGCTAATCTTGACTCAACCACGATAGGAGCAAAGTGTCTTGTCTTTGATGACATGTTATAGTTTGTCCTGCATGGCTGCCATCTGTACTGAGCATTTTCAAACATTTTTTCTTGTCAATGTCCCCTAAACAACCTTTCACAGGAGCTCTTACACTGTATCAAGTGTGGTGTGTAACTTAGAAACATTGTAAAGTCTCCTAGGCAGGTGACAAGTAAATACTGCGATATTTTAAATGGAAAAATTGAGAATTCCAGGATGTGGTATCCTCAGAGGATCTTGGAACCAACCCTTCATGGATACAGAGGGGCTGCTGTTTTATATATGTGAAGTCATACTTTTTGCCACAATAGAACAGGGAAATTCTATTAGAAAATAGACTTTGGAGGGATACAGTGTAGAATGAGCCTTCTGCATTGTGGATCTATGCTTCTGTTCCTCTGGAATGAGCTGTTTTCTGGTGCACACCAAAGATTACTTCATTCACACATATATATCCACCATGCCTCTGCATGCGGAGGGCACATTTTCACACATGGTTCTCTTGCATTAACACTAGCTGCCCTTGATGACATGGCCACATTTTGTATATATTTGTGTAAATAGAATTCTATGTTAGAATTTTCTAGAGAAATGGGACTGATAGAATGAATGCATATATGTAGGATTTCTTTTAGTGGCTTACAGTCTGAGTGGTCCGATAACGGCTGACCTACAACAGAGAGGCTGAAAATCTAGTAGCTCTTCAGTCCACATCCCAATCTCTCATTGGAGTCCATAAAGATTACTAGGGAACTGCTGGTTTTCAGTCTATATTGGAATCCCAAAGATACTGGTCACAGCAACAGAGCAGATGGACTTGCCAGCAAGAATAAGGACAGATAGGAAAAATCAGAGTTTGGTTCTCTTGTGTCCCTTTTATGTGTGTTTCCATACATATATCCAAGGCAATTTCTCCTACTTCATATAGTCTGATTAAGAAAATTCTTCACGGGAGTGCCCCCAGCTTGAGCTTTAGTTAATTGCAGATGTGGTCAACTTAATGGCCAAAATAAGTCATCAGAAGTGCCTAGTCGATAGCAGGTACAGAGTAGACTAAGAGTCCAATATGTACCTTCTAGGTGGCTTCATCAATGGATGAATGGACTTTTTCTTCTGTCCCTACAGGAGAATGGTAATAGCCACCTCACTGGTTCTTGTGGTTAAATGAGCCAGCACATGATGTCCAGTCATGTCTAGATCATAGCAATCATTGCTTACATAGCTCTGATTGTTTCTATGCCGTGTTTTGTACAACACATTTCCTGCAGCACAACTTTTAATGTTGAAATGGGTACAAGATGATGGCAGTGGTGGTCCTGATGATACCATAATTCTCAGATCTGAACCCCTTTTTGATACATAGTTTTTAATCTTTGAGAATCCAAGATGGTGGTGACCAGTGTGCTCCTTATCTGAGGGGCAGAGGATAGGAGACTCTGAAACCACTGCATACCAATCCCTAGCACCCATTCTTGAGCCCTTTGACCACTCTCATCTTCCTGAAGACTACTTCAGATTCCAACGACAGGCAGATTTAGTCTTCAGTGCAGGAACAAACAGCCAAGGCTATGGAAAACCAGGTGGCTGAAGGCTTTTGGAAGAACACAACAAAAACCAGGACATCATGGCTCTACCAGATACTTCACAAAACAATGGGTATTTTAATGAAGCTGAAACACAGGAAAATGACCTTAAATCTATGATTATGCAGTTTTTAGAGACACGTAAAGAAGAAACAAACAACTCTCTCAAAGAAATACAGGCAAATACAACCAAACAAATAGAGGGCATAATAGGCAGGAAACCACAATCAAACAAGTGAAGGAAATGAATAAAATTATTCAAGACATGAAAACGGGATTAGAATCAACAAAGAAAACACAAACAACAACAACAACAAAAACCCTGGAGATAGAAAACTTGGAAAAGAGATCAGGAACCACATTACCAACAGAATACAGCCACATCACCAAGAGAATACAAGAAATGGAGGTGAAAATTTCAGGTATGGAAGAATCAATTGAAGTAATCAATACATCTCTCAAAGAAAACATAAAAAACAGAAAAGTTCCTGACACAAAACATCCAAGGAAACAAGGATGCCATGCAAAGACAAAACCTAAGAATAACAGAAATAGACAAAAAAAAAAAAAAAAAAAAAAAGATTCTAGGCTCCGAGGTCCAGAAAATATTTTCAAGAAAATCACAGAATAAAATTTCCCCAACCTAAACAAAGAGATATCCTTAAACATACAAAAGGCATACAGAACACAATATAGACTTGACTAGAAAAGAAATTCCTCCTGCCATGTAATAATCAAAACACCAAGCCTATAAAAGAAAAAATATTAAAAACGACAAGGAAAAAAGACCAAGTAACTTAAAGAGATAGAACTATCAGAATCACAACTGACTCCTCAACAGAGACTAGGAAAGCCAGAAGGGCCTGGGCAGATGTCGTGCAGACACTCAGCGATCACAGACACCAACCGAGACTATTATACCCAGCAAAACTTTCAGTCAACATAGATGAAAAAACAAACAAACAAATGTCCCATGACAAAACTAAATTTAAACAAAATCTATGCAGTAAACCAGCCCTACAGAATATATTAGAAGGAAAACTTAACACAATGAGATCAACTACATCCAAGAAAACACAGGATATAGATAACTTCATACACAAAAACAAAAACAAACAAACAAACAAAAACAAGCACACAAACACAATATTATCACCAACTCCACAATAAAAGGAACTAACATTCATTGGTCACTAATATCTATCAACATCAATGGACTCCATTCTCCAATAAAAAGACATAGACTAACAGAATGGTTACAGAAACAAGATCCAACATTCTGCTGCATTCAAGAAACACACCTATGCAACAAAGATAGAAAATGCCTCTGAATAAAGCTCTGGGAAAAGGTTTTCCAAGCAAACAAACCCAAGAAGCAAGCTGGAGTAGCCATCCTAATATCTAACAAAATAAAATTTCAACCAAAATTAATCAAAAGAGATGAGAAGGGACACTTCATTCTCATCAAAGTAAAAATCCACCACCATGATGACATCATTATCATGAACATCTATGTCCCAAATACAAGGCACCTGTAAAAGAAACATTATTAAATCTTAAATCACACATTGATCCCAACACATTAATACTGAGAGCCTTCAACACCCCACTCTCACCAAGGAACAGATCATCAAGACAGAAGCTAAATAGGGAAATAATGAAGCTTACAAAGGTCATGAATCAAATGGACCTAACAGATGTCTACAGAACTCTTCACGCAAACAAAAAAGAATAAACCTTCTTTTCAGCACCTCAAGGAACCTTCTTCAAAATTGATCATATAGGCAGGCACAAAGCAAGCCTCAACAGATTAAAAAAAAGATTGAAATAATCCCTTGTATTCTATCAGAACAGCATGGTCTAAAGCTGAACCTCAACAATAACAGAAATAGCAAAGCATCTACATACACATGAAACTCCTACTCAACTACAGTGGGGTTACAGAAGAAATAAAAAAGAAATTACAAACTTCCAAAAATACAATGAAAATGAAGGCACAACCACAAATTTATGGGACACAATGAAACCAGTGCTAAGAGGAAAGTTCGTAGCACTAAGTGCCTTCATAAAAAAAATCGAAACATCTCATACAAGCAAGTTAATGGCACACCTGAAAGTCCTAAATTAAAAAGAAGAGGAAGGAGGAGGAGGAGGTAGCACACCCAAGAAGAGTAGACAGCTGGAAATAATCAAACTCCAAGCTGAAATCAATAAATTAGAAACAAATTCAATGAATCAATGAAACCAAGAGCTGGTTCTTTGAGAAAATCAACTGATAGACAAACCCTTAGCCAAACTAACTAAAAGGCAGAGAGACACCATCCAAATCAACAAAATCAGAGATGAAAATGTGGACATAATGGCAGACACTGAGGAAAATCAAAAGAATCATTAGGTGTTACTTCAGAAACCTATATGCCACAAAGTTTGAAAATATAAATGAAATGGACAATTTTCTTGATTCCATTTACCAAAGCTGAATCAAAATCTGGTAATTAAATTAAATAGTCCTATATTCCCTAAGAAAATAGAAGCAGTAATCCAAAGTCTCCCATAAAAAAAAATAAAGCGCCCAGGGTCAGATGGCTTCAGCATAGAATTTTACCAGTCCTTCAAAGAGCTAATACCAATATTCTTCAAACTATTCCACAAAATAGAAACAGAAGAAACATTAAAAAATTCATTCTATGAGGCCAGAGTCATCTTGAAACCTAAATCACACAAAGACACAACAGAGTATCTCAGACCAATTTCCCTTATGATCATTGACAGAAATATACTCAATAAAATACTTGCAAACTGAACCCAAGAACACATCAAAGATATCATCCACCATGAACAAGTAGGCTTCATCCCAGGCATGCATGGATAGTTCAAGATATGGAAATGCATCAATGTAATCCAACATATAACAAACAAAGAAAAAACACACATGATCATCTCCTTAGATACCAAAAAAGCATTTGACAAAATCCAACAGCCATTCACGTTTAAGGTCTTGGAGTGATCAGGGATACAAGGCACATACCTAAACACAGTAAAGGCAATATACAGAAAGCCTATAGCCAACATCAAACTAAACAGAGAGAAACTTATATTAACTTCACCGAAACTAAGGACAAGGCAGGCAAGGCTGCCCACTCTCTCTGCATCTCTTCAACACAGTACTTGAAGTCCTAGCTAGAGCAATAAGACAACTAAAGGAGATCAATGGAATACAAATTGGAAAGGAAGACATCAAATTATCACTATTTGTAGGTGACATGATAGTATACAGGAGTGACTTCCAAAAATTCCACCAGGAAACTCCTTCAGCAGATAAATGCCTTCAGCAAAGTGGTTAGATACAAAATTCACTCAAGAAAAAAATTAGTAGCTCTCCTGTAGAAAAAAGACAAAAGGGCTGAGAAAGAAATTAGGGAAGCAACACTCTTCACAATAGCCACAAAAACATAAAGTATCTTGGTGTAACTCTAAGCAAGTAAGTGAAAGGCTTGTATTAAAAAAAAACAAAAAACTTGAAGTTTCTGAAGAAAGGAATTGAAAAAGATATCAGAAGAGGAAAGATCTCCTATGCTCATGAATCTGTATGATTAACATAGTAAAAATGGCCATCCTACCAAAAGCAATCCACAGATTCAATGCAATTTCCATCAAAATATCAACACTATTTTTTGCAGAACTTGAAAGAATAATTCTCAACTTCATGTGGAAAAACTAAAACAGAAAATCTAAAACAGCCCTGTACAATAAAAGACCTTCTGGAAGTATTTCCATTCCTGATCTCAAGCTGTACTATAGAGCAACAGTAATAAAAACTGCATGAAACTGGTATAGAAACAGACTGAATAAATGGATCGAATTGAAGACCCAGAAATAAACCCACACACCTAAGGACACCTGATTTTTGACAAAGGAACCAAAACTTTACAATGGAAAAGAGATAGCATCTCAACAAGTGGCACTGGTCTAACTGGATGTCTATATATGTAGAAAAATGCAAATAGATCCATATTTATCACCCTACACTAAAGTCCAAGTGGATCAAAGACCTCAACATAAAACTAGAGACACAAAATCTTTTAGAAGAAAAATTATGGAAGAGCCTTGATCTCATTGGCAGAGGAAATAACTTCCTGAATAGAACACCAACAGCTTAGGCTGTAAGATCAACAATTAATAAATGTGACCTCATGAAACTGAGAACTCTTCTGCAATGCAAAGGACACTGTCAACAGAAGAAAACAACAGCCTGCAGACTGGGAAAAGATCTTCACCAACCCTACATCCAACAGAGGGCTAATATCCAGAATATATAAGGAATTCAAGAAATTAAACAGCAACATACCAAATAACCCAATTAAAAAAATGTGGTACAGAACTAAACAAAATTCTCAAAAGAGGAATATCCAATGGTGGAGAAATGCTCAACATCCTTAGTCATGAGGAAAATGCAAATCAAAATGACTCTGAGATTCCATCTCACTCCCATCAGAATGGCTGAGATAAAAAATTCAAGTGACAACACATGCTGGAGAGGATGTGGAGAAAGGGGCACCCTCCTCCATTGCTAGTGACCGTGGAAACTTGTGCAACCATTGTGGAAATCAATCTGATGGTATCTCAGAAAACTGGGAATAACCCTACCTCAAGACCCTGCTATACTACTTCTGGGCATATACTCAAATAATGCTCCACCATACAACAAGGACATTTGCTCAATTATGTTCATAGCAGCTTTATTTGTAATAGCCAGAATCTGGAAACAATTTACATGTTTCTCAGCCAAAGAATGGATACAGAAATTATGGTACATTTATACAGAGGAATACAACTCAGCTATTAAAAACAAGGAAATCATGAAATTTTCAGGAAAATGGATGTAACTAGAAAAGATCATCTTGAGTGAGGTCATGCAGAAGCATAATGATATGTGTGGTATATACTCACTTCTAAGTGAATATCAGTCATATAATATAGGATAATCATATTAAAATCTACAGACCTAAGGAACCTAAACAACAAGGAGGACCCTTGGAAGTATGCTTAAATCTCATTCAGAAGGGCAAACAGGACAGACACCGGAATTAGTTGAAGAGATGGAACAAGATGTGAGCCTACCACAGATATCCTTTGAAAGACTCCACCCAGCAGGGGATCAAAGCAGATATAGAGACTCACAGCCAAACTTTGGGGAGAGTACAGGAAGTCTTAAGGAAGAAGGAGAGGATAGAAGGATGCGAAAGGTACAGGCATTCCACAGGGAGATCAACAAAGCCCAAAAATCTGGGCCCAGGGGTGTCTGCAGAGTCTGTTCCATCAACCAAGGAGCATTCATGGAGAGGACCTAGACCTGATCAGATGCTGCTCACAAGCAGCTAAGTCTCCATGTGAGTCCCCTAAAAAGGGGAGCAGGATCAGTCTTTCAAATGAGATTGACCCTTTGATAATATGCCAGTCCTTTGATCACTTTCCCCTGGAGGGGTGGCCTTACCAGGCCACAGAAGATGAGGATCCAGTCAGTCCTGATGAAACTTGATAGGCTATGTCAGATAGTAGGGGAGGAGGACTCCTCCTTTTCAGTGGGGAAGAGGGAGGGAAGGGGCCCCAGGAGGAGATGATGGAGGGGGCTACAATCGGGATACAATTGAATAAATTGAAAAAAAAGAAAAAAATTAAAAAAAGAAAAAATCTTCATAACATTGATTTATTATTAATATTTTTAGTGTTTTATTTATTTATCTGTGTACTTTAATCTGTATGTACATGAGTGTATCTGTGTATGGTTAGATGCCTTTCAAATCTAGAAGAGGGTATTAGATCCCCTTGAGCTGGAGACACAGTGGTTGTGAGCTACCCAATATGAGTGCCAGGAGCTGCACTCGGGTCCTCTGAAGGAACACCAAGTATTCTTAACTGCAGAGCCACCTCTTAGCTCCTTACTACCTCTTTTTTTAGTTTTGATTGAAATAACACACATGAGGTCATGAAGTGAGCAGGTGATGAAGTTGGAGTTCAAACTCAAGCTTTCTAGAATCTAAGTTACCTTAAGCCTAATCACTCTGTCCTTTCCCACACTCTGCCTTTTCTCTTTGGACTTAGAGGCAAGGATGCAGGTAGCCAAGGGGGAGATACAGGTCATACACATAGCAGGAAGTAGACTGCTCAGGTGGAGACAGGAACCGACCAACTTTGGAGACTACAATTAGTACGAACTTCCTCTCCTCCCTTCCTTCCTTTCTTCCTTTCATCTTTCCTTCCTTCCTTTCTTCTTATCTCAATTAGTACTAACTCCAATCACTTAATTTAAGTATCAGTGGATGGGACAATATAGAAATTTTCCTCTTAAACAAGCAACACAATGACATTTTGCTTAAAGTGGTACTGTGGGTTTTAGTCCATGAGAACAGGTTTCTGTGGTCTTTGGCTACCAAAAATAAGTGGCAGAACACTTTTAACAAAGTCAACACGTGGAATTAAATTGAAATATTCGCTGATAGATGAATTTGTAAAGAAAATGTGGTACATATACATAGTAGAATATTGCTCAGTCATAAAAGGTTGAATTGTCATTTGTGGCAATATGGATAGAAATAGAGTTTATTGTGTTAAATTAAATAAGTTAGGAGCAGTAAGACAAAGACTGTTTGTTCTCACTTAAATGTAATATAAAGTATTGATTTCATAGAGGTAGGAATTAGAATAGAAAAATGACCAGAGCCTGGGAAGGGGAAAAGAGATAGAAAGAGGATGGTTATCAGGAAAAGGGGTAGAGCTGGATGAGAGCAGTGACTCCTCACATTCTATTTTTAAAGGATTTGCTTTGGTCAGTAATGGGCACCAGAACTACAGCCCTGCACATAGGCAAATGGTCTACCAATGAGCTACACCCCCAGTCCACTTCAGTTCTTAAAATCTCAAAATAAGGCTGAGTTTATTTATGTTTGTGTGTGTGTGTGTGTGTGAGAGAGAGAGAGAGTGTGTGTGTGTGTGTGTGTTCATGTGTATGTGAGTGTATGTGAGAGCGTATTGTGAGTGTCTGTATGTGAGTGTGTATGAGTGTGCATGTGTGTGTGAGTATGTGTTTGTGATTATGTGTACTTGTGTGTGAGTGTGTGTGAGTGAGAGACAGAGAGAGAGAGAGAGAGTCCTATTCACTTGCTATTCTAGGAATTGTAGGGGTCTTTCACTCTGATGATTAATATCCTGCAATTCTTGAAACTTTTCATGCATGATTTCTTAAATAATTACCTCCCGTCCATTTCTATGTTCTTTCTTTCTGGACTTCCTCTCTTCCCCCGCTTCTAATGTTCTACAGCACAGTAGAGTAATGACGGTTGACAGCAATTAATTGTATATTACAAAAGAGCTGGTAGGGAGGATTTTAAATGTTTCCACACAGAGATGACAGAGGTTTAAGGTGGCGGACATACTAATTACTACACTTAGTGTTCCTTTACTGAAATATCAGAGTATGTGCTTTCTATATATACACAATTATGTGCACTTAATTTTTTTAATATTTAAAACATAAGCAGCCAGGAAACATTCTTCACAGACTTGGATCTGTCTTCCTCCACTACATGTTCCCCATTGACAGGCTGGGGAAACCCCTTTCTCCTTCTTTCAGCTCCCTATCATTCAGTGGAAGCTCAACACGGCATGCACTGTATTCACTCAGAAAATTACCTTGTCACTGGAACCATAGACCACAACAGTAAGCAAGACCTCTGAGATGAACCTAAACAGAGTGACTGACTAGGAAAATAACAGATTAAAGTAGGACCAAGAGTCTTCTAACATAATAATGAAGACGTCCAGGACACAATCAAACCTCATCATATCCTAAACCAGAGAAATCACAAAGATAACCAGATGAGGCTGAATCAGATGTTGGCATTGTTTGAGAAGTATTTTAAAGCAGTCATTATAAAAACACTTCAACAATTACTTACAAAAATCTCTTGAAACACATAGAAAGGAATAGAAACTATCAGCAAAGAAATAGAAGTTTTGTTTTGTTTTTTTTCCCAAAAAAAAAGTAGAAGTTATAAAATACATAAACAGAAATAGAAAAGACATTTCCTCAGGCAGGGTCAGCCTCTTCAAAGAACCACAGAAAGACCATTTGAAGATTTCTGCCTAATCACGTTGCTATTTCCTAGCTGCAAGGGAGGCCTGTAACATGAAGTCTCAAAAACTTGGAATACCAGTGACAGACTGGAGCCTTCTTTCTTTCTCCTTCTTTCTTTCTTTCTTTCCTTCTTTCTTTCTTTCTTTCTTTCTTTCTTTCTTTCTTTCTTCCTTCCTTCCTTCCTTCCTTCCTTCCTTCCTTCCTTCCTTCCTTGTTTCTTTGTTTTTTGCTTTTGTTTTACAAGACAAGGTTTTATTGTGTAACCTTGGCTTTCCTGGACTTGCTTGCTTTGTAGACTAGGCTGGACTTGAACTCACAGGGATCTGCCTGCCTCTGCCTTCTGGCTGAGTTTCTGTTCTTGAGTAAAAAGAAAGAATGGGTTATTAATGTCCAAGCCTGCTACTGGACCAACGATATGGTGAGACTGAGAATGGGGCATGGGGAGTGTAAATTGAAATATGGCCTTACTTGCTACTTACCAGAGAAATCAAATGCCCACTAATGAGATCAGTGTCACCTTTGGTTCAGACTGGCATGATCATAAGTTACCATGGTTTCTCTGTCTAGCAAAAAGGCAAGTTGATGTGACCTGATGTCACAAACACCTTGACAGGCTCACGTTCTAGGAAAAGGCCACTTAATTACCTGATTAATTTGCTCATCTTAATTAACTTGTCCCTATTGTTGATAACCTTATATTGATTGCTCTGCTGGTACTAATTAGAAAAGTAGTGAAGAAATAAATAGAGAAGTCATGGAAAGGGCAGAGGAGCACAGATTCCTTTCTTCCTAGAATCTGCTATCTAGGGTTTGAACTTAACACCTTTGCGTCTCCTATTTGGTGACTATATTAGAGACACTGTTAATTGTTTCTGTCCACTCCTCATTCCCTCTTGAGGAATATGCTTTTTCGGTTTTCCAACATAGCCTAGACACTCAGTCATGGCTGTTCACATAACGGATTAGCACTTGACCGAAGCTTGGTCAACCATATTCTGTTTTGTTTTGTTTTCTGGATTTATCAATAGGACTGTGAAGATATAGAATCAGCTCATTTTTGGTGATTAGACTGTTGGAAAATGTGATTTGGAAAGTGGCAGAGGCCCTGCATTTTCCAGAGCCACAAGCAATCTATTGTCCTGCCAACAACCAGAGAGGAGAGGCTACTTCAGTTCATCAGACTCATGGCTTTCCTGTTCCTAGACTCAGTCTTTTTTTTCCTGAACCACATTTCTTACTCTAGGGCTTACAGAGTACCTCTAATTCTTTCACGAAATTTCCCAAATAAGATAGTTCATTCAAGTCAGTGGTCACTTCTTATGAGCTAAAATGTCCATAATATAATAAATTACTCTCACAGTAATTCCTGTTTCAGCTTTGGACACTTTTAGCGATAATAAAAATCTAAGGTATCTATTTTTAAAACCAACAAAGAGAGAGTAGCCTTTTAAACATATCCATTGATAAACTGTTCTGATCTCCCTCGAGAACATTACGTGTCTACCTCTTTCCTACCTAGTGCTTCGAACTCTCCTGCCTGACATTAAACATTTCCCCTACTGACTTCAGTCCTGTGGGATCTTCTGATTCTCATACTCCACCAGTTTCCCAGAATTCCTTCCTGAAGTAATCACAGACAACTCTTGCTGCTAGTCACTTTGGCTTGGGTCCGTGGTCTTGCAAAGCTGGGACTGAAATGATGTCTGCTTCTCTGAAGTGACTGAACTGAGTGTTCCTATATGGGTGATGTGCTCTTGCTTCAGGGTCCATAGTAATGAGCAAAGGCTGCCTCACTTCCATAGAGGGCTGTAAATAAGGGCTTGGAAAGGAAAATTGTGCAGATGCTTCTGCGTGACTCTGGGCTCACAGAGCACAGTTATATATGGGGATATGCTGGGAGATTCTAATATAAACCTGGTTCATCCTCTCCATTGAGTTTCTCGTTTACTGTTTGTGGTATAGAGCACGTGCATGCATAAGTGTGTGTGTGTGTGTGTGTGTGTGTGTGTGTGTGTGTGTGCTTCTCGACTAGAATTGAAATCATCAATTAAAAGCCATTGACCTCTAGAGTCCCATACTCATTCTTTGTCTGGAGTGCTCAAAGCACTGCCTGAATTTTCACACTCCATCCAAACTAGAACAAGTCTAAATAAACATAGTGGAGAACCGAGGCTTCTAAGAAGCAGGAAGATGGTGGAGTAGATTTTCATGCGCACAGCTCTTCATGGCTCCCCAGTGTTCAGACTCTGCACTTGTCCTCACAAAATAAGAATCTGGAACCTCTGGCCTAGAAGATCTAGCCCTATGATGGCTCAGATTCACATCAGAGAGATGCTGTCTTCACCCATCTTGTGCTGCTAGGACAAAATTCTACAGTGTAGATCATTTACAGGAAACAGAAAAGGCATATATTCTGTACAGTCCAGAGGCTGGGAGGTCCAAGATCAAGACCACGGCCTTATTTCTACATCATCTCGTGGCAGGAGGTAAAAGGGCAAGAGGAGGTAAGAACGAGAGACAAAAGGGGCCAGCCTCGATCTTTTATAAAGAACCCACTCTTGTGAAAATGGCATTGACCTAGATATGAAGTCCTGAAAGAGGCAGAGTCTTACCAGCACAATAACCTCCAAAGGCCATGTCATCCCATAGAAAACTGTTTTTCTGAGCATAATTTTTCCAATACAGACAGTATTCTAGATTGAGCACAAATACATAAATAAAATTTTAAAATGACTTTTATAACATAAGGCAGTTCTTTTCTGTTACCTGTAAGCCTGGCCTGCTTCTGCTAAATGCACAAATATCCATTTTAACGAATATTTATCTACAGTGGGATTGCAATAGTTGCATGGTATTCCAGGGTATGAAAAGACCACAACTTACTTCTCTAACCAAAAGTGAGGGGTGTGGAAGCTATTTTCATTTTTTTCCCTGTCTATTAGAGCATTAATGGCCATTCCAGCTCTTTTCTTAGACTAAAATTCTGGACATTTTGATGTCCTAGTTCAGCTGGACTTTGCTGAACTAATGCACTTATTTAAATCTTTTGACACTTATTATCAATAGGCTTTCTTTGACAGGTGGTAGAAAAATTAAGCTTTTCAAATCTTTCAAGGCATTGCCCTTCATTCATATTCTCAGACACAGGTAAACCTTGTTTACCTTGTTTATCATTGGCTATCTGATTCATGCTGGAGTTTTGCAACTGGGCCTGGAATCATGAATCAAGACTACTGGACAAGTAGTCTTGAGAGATATAAAAAAAGACAGTTGAGCAAGCCAGGGAAGCAAGACTATAAACAGCATTCCTTCATGGGGTTTGCTTGAGTTCCTGCCTGAGCTCCTGCTCCAGCCTCCCTCAATGATGAACTGTGAGAAAGACATGCAAGCTAAATAAGCCCTTTTGTCCTTGAGTTATTTTTGGTCAGTGTTCTACCACAACAACAGAAAGGCAAAACTAGGAAATCACCACATTTATCTTTAAATTCCATTAGTCTAATTCTGCAAATTTTTGCAAGAAAATAAATGTATACCATGTGCAAGAGGATAACGTGTACATGTGAATGTAGATTGTGTGTGCAAGCGCCAATGCATGTGCGTGTGCGTGCGTGTGTGTGTGTGTGTGTGTGTGTGTGTGTGTGTGTGTGTGTGTGTGTTAGAGGGATGTTTGGTAAACCACCCAGCAAATCCAGATGAAAGAGTCTCATCTAATATATGCTTGCAAGTTTCCTTTACTTTGTTATTTTCCACAGGATCAAAAAAAAACAAAAAAACAAAAAAAAGGTTGATCATAAGGTGCCATCACATACTCATTTGGGCTTTTCTCCCCACTGTTCTCTGATAGAAGAAAAGTTCTATGGCAGCAGAGAGGCTTAACCCTTACCTCTTGCTTAACACTACCTCTCACTAGCTTAGAATAACACCTGGAACCCAAAAGTTACTGTAACCAGATGCATCACCATAGTTCCTTCAAAGAACTGTTCTGTGAGGGAATCTCCACTATTCACCTGAGCACTTTTCTTGACACTCTCTCATGTGCCTGACTCCAACACTCCAGAGCATCTCCCACCTTTGTTCAGTCTGGCACCTTTTGGGGCCTGAAATATCACAAGAGATGAAAATAAGCCTTCAAGAGCAAGTTCCAATGCCATTTGGAATTCCATTGGCTCCTGCAAATCCTGCATAGAACTAGTGAGTAGTATTGCCATATTACCTCACAGAAACCACTTGAGGGACAAAAGATTTATCTTGGTGCATAGTTTCAGAAGGGCTCGGTCTAATGTGTCAGGCAAATAAAAAGAATGGGCAGCTTAAATTATGGTGCCAGAAGTGTGTGGCAAGACGGATACATCAGGCCAGAGAAGAAGGAAGTAAGGCAAGAACCAGAGGCCTGCCTCTACGACCTACATCCAACATCTAAGCCCAACCTCCTAGAGCCTCCATAACCTTCCAAAATGGTGTCCCCAGCTGGAGGTCAAATGTTCAAATATGAGCTTGTGGTGACAGCTCAGATGTCAATAGTAGAAGGAAATAAAAACATTTAATTTGCTAGGCACGGTGCCACACACCTTTCATCCCAGTACTCAGGAGGCAAAGGCAAGCAGATCTCTGTGGGCTCAAGGCTAGCGTGGTCTACAAAATGAGTCCAGGACAGCCAGGGCTATACAGAAAAGCCATTTCTTGAAAAACCAAAAATAAAATAAAGACAAAAAAAATCAAGCAAACAAAAAACCCAAAAACAAGCAAAAAAAACCCTGTAATTTATCCCTGATGATGCAGGTGACTGCTTGTCTTCTTTTCCTACCTCACTGCACTAATACAAACATAAGGGGGGTGTAGTACCAATAACTATATATTCTACATGTCCCTTCTACCCCAGCACAAACAGCTAGGACCTCTTCCAATTCAGGTATAGACCTCAATTTTACCATCTCTTCCTTCCCCCAAAAGTTGAGCCTCAGCTATAGTTGGGCCCTACCAACAAGCTTTTCTCATCCCACACTGGGGATCCTCCAAGGGACAAGAAGTTGAAGCTGCTGGTGGTCTCAGCCTTCTCAAGGGGACATGGAGAGAAGGGTTCCCAGAAGGTTCAGCCTGCAGCAGCAGTCTGCCTGTGATTGGCAGCTCGGTTTAATAGACCAGGCATGGTGCCATACTGACAGATGGGCACATGAGTAGATAGCCAGCAGATAATGGATGAGCAACAAATGTGTTTGCTGAGGGCAGTTTTCCCAGGTAAGAGCATTAAAGCAACCTCATCTGGAGTCTCCACACCTGGGCTTCCCTCTGAGAACCTGGGGGGACTGTGGGTCCCAGTATGGAGACCTGCACAGGTGATGCCTACCTCCTGTGGGAGGGAGGAGTGATCTGGGGGTGCACAGGAGCCATCTGAGGAGCAACAGGAGCTGCTGCTGCCTCTTTCTAGTGGAGGCAGCAGGAGGAAAGGGGGCTCGGCAGAAAGCAGAGCCTCATTCTCCTGACAGTGTTTCCCCACTCTCACAGATGAAAAGTTGTGAAATCTATTTTTGTGGCAATCATGGAGCCATGATGAGCTTTGAGGGAATAAATGAAATGTGCAAAGAATTGACCGCTGCCCTGAGGTCATTTCCTTCAAAATAACCAGCTCCACTCTCATGAGATATAAATTAGGACTCTCAGGACAAGTGTCCTGTGGTAACTAGTGTCAGCCTAAGGTCACCTTTTCCTATGTGCATGGCAGTCTCTGTTCACTGAATGCAACATCTTCAGTATTTCCATATGCACCTAAGGCCAGGTTTCAGAACTTTTCAATAGCTGGTGTATTTGCCAGCATAGGTGCTTCTGGGGTCATGATGGGTCTACTTGGATGGTCCAGGATTTCCAGAGACTGATACTCACTAAAGCAGAGTCAGAACACCTCAACTTTACCAACAAGTCCACGGCCTCTTAGAGTTGGGATTGGGGTTCAAGGTCAGATGCCATGGTGAGAAATTTCACAGGAAGCCTTGAGTAAACACAGGCTTCCCATTCCCCATTCTAAAATCTCTTGGCTGATATATCTAGAACTCTACTTTCTTTTTCTGAAGTAAAATTCTCCACTGAGGAAGGAGAATTATTTTAGAGCTAGGCCTGCCAGACTGCAAACACATCTTCACCCACCACCAGCCTTGTGTCCCATATGCAAGACACAAAAACCCTTCCTCTCCCCCTAAAATAAAGGGAAGATGATAGTAAATGGAGTTACTGGGAGAGCTGATGGGCTCAGAATAAATTTAAGCTGTGTAACATAATATGCACAGTAAACACCTGATATGTTGGCTATTGTTTAATGATTGCTTTCAAAGGGGGCAGTAGAGGGTAAAGGGGACACACAAAGGACTGAGCTACTTATTTTAATATCAATAGTATTATTTTCCTTGGTGTTGTGGTCACATGCCTAGAACAAAGGAACTAGGGGAGAAGGGCTTATTTACAGTTTGAGAAGGGACATAGTCCCAGCATGTGCACTAGCAGGAGTGTGAGCAGATGATCACAGGACATCCATATGCGTAGAGTGTGGGAGTTCAGTTCATTGTCCCCACTTTACTCGCTCTGTCCTTCCAACCTCTAGGATGTTGGCGCCCACCCTCAGGATGGGCCTGGAACATCTAGATGCCCTCACAGGTACTCCCAGAGGTGTGTCTATCGGATGATTCTAGATCAAATCAAGTTAGTAATCAAGACTAGGCATCGCTGAAGCTGAAGAGATGTGTCAGTGGCTAAGCTCTGCCGGAGGACCAGAATAGGTCACTAATAACCTTACCAGGTCGCTTAACCATCTGTAATTCCATCAGGGGATCTGTTGCCCACTGTGGGCATGACTACACTTGCTTGCGCGCGCGCGTGCACACACACACACACACACACACACACACACTAAATAGTAAGATACAAATGTCAGCCATCACTGCTATCAATGACCCCAGTTGCTAAGTTACTGGAAACTCTTCGGTTGGCTGCCTCTCACATGTTTCGAAGGCAGGGCCACTGACTATCACATTTGCTGACTTAATCTAAATGTGTTGATAATGTTATAAGCTTTCATCAAGATCAAGCTTCCACATCAACCTCAAAACACTGCTTTAGTGAAACAGGGAAACAAGAAAATGAGCCACTTAACATGAGCCCTTGGCTTTTGTCCTCAGTAGACGAAATGTCAAAGATACATTTGAAATGCTCTAAAATTCTTGTCCTGGCGAGATGTTGATACTTCTAGTGAGGAAGGAATGTATTGTTCTGGACCCCACCCAGGAGACAGCCCTGTTCGTATTAGGCAGACAACTCTATACGGCATGTAATCTACAAGGCTTTGACCCTCTATTATCAACATTCCATCAAATTTCTAGTCAGACATCTTTCTGTGATATAATTAAAATCTCGTTTATGAGTTAAACTGTACCCCCCCCCAAACAAAATGAAACCCTTAATCCTGGTACCTGTGAATATGACCTTAATTTGAAACAGAATCTTCAGAGATCTGATTGAGTTAACTCTTCATCATTGTACTGTGCTGTCATACTGACTCAGACTGGGTCATAATATGACTGGTGGCTTCAAAAGAGCAGGAGAGATATAGGCACACAGAGAGAACACCATGGGATTATGGAAACAGATTGCAGTGATGTGTCTCCAAGACAAGGAGAAAACTAAAAATGTCCACCAAATACCAAAACTCCTGATAGAGAAGTGAGTTGTGTTCCCCTTCATCCATTTTAGCAGCGTAACCCTGTTAGTGACACCTTCATTTCAAACAATGAACCCATGACTCTGTGAGGAAATACATTCCTCTTGTTTGAGGCCATGGAAGCACCCTAGGAAACGAATACAATCTATGATGCCGGTAAAAGGAGGGCTTGGTTTAGGAAAGATAATAAAGGACAGAAAAATGAGGTGTTTGGGAGAATGTTTGTTTATCCCATACGCACATATTTAAAGGACTATGCCACCATGACCCACTGTTCCCATTTCTGGAATCACAGCCGTTTTCATTCTGGAAACTCTTGCCCTGGTGAGATGTTAATATTTCTATTAGACTGTGTTGTTCTGGTTACCACCCAGTAAGTAGCCTAATTTATAATAGGCAAATGATTCTGTATGTCATATAATCTACAGTGACCTCAGTTGTAGGATGTGCCATTCCTGTGTGTGACATTAAGAAAAACTCTGCTAATTGGCTCTGACTACACAATGGTAAAGAGCCACAACCTAGCTCCAGATATGTTAAACTGAAGGAAAAAAAAACAGTGCCTTAGAGCTGGTGAAAAATGACACGTGTTCAAGCAATAATGACCTTATGTAGAATTCTGGTCTGCAGAAGTCTCCTGACTCTTGTGAAGATCAACACAGAAGCTTCAGCACTGACTTTAGACAAGGTCAGTTAGGTCTGTTAGGTCCTCATGTGTACAGAGGGAAAGGAGGGGGTGAGGCGATAGGTCAGGTCAACATGTCTGTACCAGAAATGTGACCATTTCCAAAGCTCATGAGAGTGCCTTTGAACTTCAGAAGCCCTGGAGAAGCCAGAGCAATAAAAGGTCATGTGATTCACTGAATTTCCCAACTTTTGCTTTGTTACGTTTTCGAGGGACATCCTTGCTCTCCTCTCCTCTTTTGGGGTGCTTTAATGCAGACAGTGAGGGACCTGAGGGTCAGTTAACTGCATTGACCAAGGCTGACAGGCAATTAGTATTACAGCTAAGATCCAAACAAGTTCTCCAATTGATTCCGATGCTTACCCCAGGCTAATTAAAGAGCTTGTATTTAAACAATTGCTAAATAGAATTATACTGCAGTGACATTTCCATGATGAACATTTTCAAAGACTCCAGAAACTCTGAACCCTCTATCTCAAGACACCAATTCCCCATTCTGAGTCCACAAACCTTTTTATATGAATAAGGTACTGAGTCAGTGTGTCAGGGGAGGGGTTTTGGTTACTTTGTGGGTACATTCTGGAGCAATTTGCTGTTTTCTTAAAGCCTAGGGAACAGTAAGCTGTGATCAATAATGAAACCTGCCTGAATCTTGGAGGCTCGATGAAGGTAGTTTTGAAGCCCATCACAGCTCTTGATTTCCTGTTATTTAGTGCCAAAAGTTATTACCTCAGCAGTAGCCCACTGTCTAATTTATATCAAATTGTTAGCTGAAATCTATTAAAGTTTATTAGCATCGTCTCAGAATACAGTAACATCTTACAGGTTTTTACTCCTGTTGAAATTGACCAGCTGATTTAACTCTATTACCTTGGAGGCTGAAATAAACTAGAGTCTGTGGGAACCATCCACAGCACTGAGGAAGAGACAGCACGAGGCTCTGGGTGTTGGGGATGCTTGCTGCTAAATCTTCTGTCTCTCTGGATGCAGGCTTGACCCTGTTATTTCACATCTAACAAGATGAGACCCTGTCCTCGGAATTCAGTCAGCAGTTGTCGGTGTGGTGAAGCTCTGCAGAGGGAGGCACTCCCAGAACTGGGAGTCCACAAGGGGGTCGGGATAGAGAGCAACTTGAGTTCCTGAAAGATGGAATTGATTTTTCAAGATACTATACCCAGATTGTCAAAGGATCTGTGGCTCTCAGTGTTACTTCCAACAAAATGAGAAAGAACAAAACATCTAATGTAACGCAGAGTGGGGCTCTGACCTTGAGTACATCCTACCCATCCTGGGGGCCAGGACTTCCCCCCAAATCAACCTACAAACACATGGAAACATTTACGTATGGGGCTGAATGAACCTTTGCAACGAAGCATAATGCTTAGTTGTTGGTATGCCCTGGGGCAAAATGAACATTGGCTTTAAAAGTCACCCAGGTCTGGTCTGGAGATAGACGCTGTTGGTAACTCTTGACAGCTGTGGCAAAACTGGCAAAGCTTCTTGAGTACTCTGGAAATGGTGGTGCTTGGGGTGTGAGTTTGAAAGCTGAACACTGACATTTCAGCAAAGCCAAGGTACACGTTATGTACTCAACACTGGCTCCCAATTTTAACCCCTACATGGCCCTCCACAGCCATAACTAAGTCTTCACTTTGGCCTCTAGTTCCTCTAAGCTCTCTCCTGCTCATTATGTTCCTCCTGTCTGAAAGGGAGCTCGAAAGAGTTAAGTGGAGAAGGTGTTGGTGGTCCTGTGCCACATGCTAGTAAGCCTCTCACCTAGAGGCAAAGAAACCCCTGTGATATCACACCATGGAGACAAAATGCAGTAAAACTGCTGGACTCCCAAGTTCTGCTCCAAATTTATCCACGCCCCAGTCATATTAATGAGAGCAACCAGCACTTTGAGACCCAAGGGTGGGGGCTGAGCTTCACTGCACAAAATTCCCAACAACTCAAAAGCACTTGGATTTGTGTTCGGTTCACAGTCACAGCTTATTTTGTGGCGACGAAATGAATGTGTTGATGATCCAAACTGGTTGTCTCCATTAGGATTCCTGTGGGAAAGTTGGAAGATTTGTGACCTGTAAGAGACAAGGTGGGATGATGACAGAAAGCACCGGACTTAGGCTACTGCCTGTGATCATTCAACAAGCGCACAGAAAGTACACTGCATTCTATTCAAAGGCAGGCTGGCTCCTGGAACGAGGCATGGAAAGTCCTGAGGCGCTGAGTTGATAGTGCCTGAGGGGCAAACTCCTCAGGTAGTCAGGCCTGGCTTCCCACGCCTTCTGCTAAGAGATAACAGCTGACCCTTAGCACCCAGGCTTCTTCAAGACCCTCTGAACTTGTCTGAAGACACTTCACATTCTCTTTCTTTAGTACTGTCCCTGACTGCAAACTTCACCACAGTGATTTTTCCATGTGACATGATGAAGTCAGGTGTGGCAGGTTGTGTTACCTCTGCTTTATGGCTCGGGAAAGGACAGACACAAATTAAGCCCAATGGGAGGTCTTCACTTTTTAACAGTCGTACTTAAATAAGTAAGTAAGCTACTCCACAGTGGAACTGTCCCAGTGTGAGGGATGCCATGGTGAAGGTAACAGGCAATGCCCTGCTCTCGGCGAGACAACACTGTAGAGGAGGAAACAAAAGGGTAAGTGTCCACATCACAGCACTGAGTTGAAGGTTCAGCAAAACCTAAGGCAGAGAACAATATCTCCTGGGAAGTCTAATTGAGAAATGACAATCAGAAACTGATCTAAAATACTAGATGGGAATAACAATTAGAAAACAAAGACACAGAAGATGGTGAAGGAGGACAAGAAGGAGGGGGCCTGGAGAAGCTTCCAGAAGAAAAGGTAACTTTGTGAAAATGGCAAAGCGTATCAGGTAGAAAAAAATAACTCATTATAAAACTTCATTCAGGGAAAAGCTGGAATAATTTGGAGAAACAAAATGAAAGCCAGGGGTTCCTCTTGGGGAATAGGCCAAAGCAAAGTCAAGTGGAAACAGAGAGGTAGAGAGACTGGAGCCCACCACTTGGTCGGGCGTGGATTTTTATCATAAATACAGTTGAAACCATGATCAATGAAAGGGTGATAATGCCATTACCCTATAAGTCAAGGCTGCCTTGTACTATGAAGGGATGCATGAAGTAGGGAGAAGACCAAACGTAGAAGCTGGCTGGCCACTGGGACCCTTTCCAGGTGGGATAAAGAAGGATGATGGCTAGAAGAAGATTTAACCAGAGTTAGAAAGCTGGCTAAGTTTAAAAGCCAGCTGAGCAAGGTAGTACATACCTGTAGTCCTAGCACCCTGGAGCCTGAGACAGGAGAGTTGTCAGTGCTAGGTCAACCTGGGTTACATAGCAAGTTCACGGCCAGCTGGGGCTATACAAGGAGACCTTGATTTCATTAAAAACAAAACAAAACAAAAAAGCAGTAATGGCTGTGGGTGTTACTCAGTGTGTAACTGAGTACCTTGCCTAGTGTGTTCAAGGCCTAGGTTCCAGCCTTGGCACTGGAAGAGAAATAGTCTGCAACCAGCACTACAACCCTCATCTTCCTGGCTGTTTTTTTTGTTTGTTTGTTTGTTTGTTTTGTTTTTTTAATGAACACATACTTTAAAGATGCCTAGGATGAAGGGAGAAGACTTGAAGGGGATGGGAAAGTCCCTAGAAAAATACACTTAGAACGTTGTATTCAAGCACAAGCCCTTGGGCCTATCCACAATACACTCTCTATAAGAAACACTTACTAGAAATGTAAATGGCAGGTGAACAGCAATCTGTAGATGACTGGGATGAGCACCTTCTCAAGAATTCAGCCACGCCTACTCAGAAGGACTTCTGATTTCTAACTCCATCCTGCAGGCAGCAAACACTAGTCTCTATGTTTTCTTCAGAAACAGCTGTAAAGCCCTTTGCACAGATTCATACGTTATGATAATCTTATGCCAAGTAGCAGTAGAAAGAAGGAAGCCTTGTCGGTACATAGCGGCCTTGGTCATGACTCCAAGAGGGCTTCATCCAAGGCAGAGAACATAGTCCCACCTGAAGAGGAGACTCCACTTCTAAGGACATCAGCTTTTCATCACTGTGATGAAATATTTGCCACACCTAACTCATAGGTTTATTTCTTTTTTTAATTTTTTTGCATTCATTTATATATTCATTTATTGTGTATGTGTGTGTATTCATACACACACGCATGCTTAGTGTGCCTAGACACACAAGTGGAGTCAGAGGACAGCTTATAAGAGCTGGGCCTTTTCTATTACTCGGATCCTGAGGATGGAAGTCAGGTCTGGCCGAGTCATCTCAGCAGCCCTTCAACTTATATTTTCAACACGTCAAAGTCCAATATCCAGATATCCTATTGGTTCGGCTTCTGGGGAGAGTGGGAGATGGCAGAACTCCATGCCAAAAACACGAGTCAAAACCAGTGGTCACATGTCAAAGAGAAAAGAAAGAGAGAAGCTGGTATCCCACAATCCCAACAGAACCGTGGCCCAAGAAACTTCCACTAGGCTCTTGCTCTTAAAATTTCCACTCTCATGACTACTGCAACAAACCCAAGTCTCAGTGTTCATTTAATAGTGTTCATGTCAACTGTCTCGGGTCTGCAGTGATTTTATGTTTAACTTTTTCTTTGTTTTGGTTAAGAACAATTACTTAATATTTTTTCATGTCTTTGTATATCACCATCTTAATAAAAATCTTTCAGAACCTCATTTGGGTCCATTACTTTTTCCCCCCTCAAGAGTCTACACATTTACAAGTTTGAGAAATCCTGCTCTCAATCACACGAAGAACAAAGCAATGTGGGTAGGGGTAGGGGCTGCTCTAGACGGCACGGCTCAGGGGTTTTGGTGGAGTAGGTGGGCAGACAGAACACCATGAAGAGGAAATCATTTCTCCTTCCTAGCACAGCTCTCCAAAGAGGTCAAATCTACCGAAACTAAGATGTCAAGAACAGACATCCAGAATGTTAATGTGACACTGAGCCCTCCTCGTAGCTGAGCAGGACTCCTAGCTCTTCAGACAAAAAGACAGCTCACTGTTTCCTAGATCTCAGTGTTAGAAGCTCCCTGAGCCCTACCAGCAAGTTCTTCTTCCACCAGAACAAATGGAGATCCTAGAGTCTGACTCCTGAGGAAGAAGTCGGCCAAGCGTCCTGCTCCAGTGAAATGTCTTTAAATTAAACCTTGAACTCAGCAGAGAGAACTACTCAAGCTCTAGGGCCTGCCAGCATATCGGGTTGTCATAAACTTTGTTCAAGACACATCCTAATTCCTTAGGTGACTAGGCAAGCAACAGCTATAATGCCTGAAAATAATGGAGCCCAGTCAGCAGAGGATCAGCGCAGCAAAGTGGGCTTAGGACGCAAGAGCAGATGAGGGCTGATGCCTTTATGATGTTCTAGGGCAGAAGAGTCTGTCTGACATTCAGGAGAGGATGAATGGCCTGGTGTGTCAGCCCTTGGAGGGGGTGGGGATGTGTGGCAATTAGATAGATGGCCCTGCTTTGCTCTGAGAACCGCCGCTGACCTCGGCCACTCAGGCGTTCCAAAGCATCAGAGCACCCACTTTTCCGGTGGCTGTTTAGGAAACATTAAATGCCACTGCACACAGAGAACAGCCAGCACGTTTGATAATCCATCAGCAGTGGCAAAGCCGGCCATCTCCATGCAATGCAAATTGCTTTGGCTTCCACGTGCCTCCTGTGCTGATGGTAAATAGACTTCCTTGGGATTGTTATCAAGTATTCATTCTAACAACATTAATTTACAATGTGTTCTCCTGCTTTACATGGTGCTCCATGGCTTATTCACAGAGCTGGCCCTTTAGTGACACATAGATTCACTCTACCATTGTACTCGCCTGATATCTTTAGGTTAATGGAAACTAGACCAGAAAAGGATCATGGCCGCGTCGTTTCTATGGGAATGTCTGATGCCAAAGGAAAGGCGTCTCCGGGAAAACCTTGTCTTTCTGGCTAGGTTTGGAGGGAAGGGGCCACAGGAGGGATATGAGCCAAATTAGTTTACTCATGGGAGGACTCCCTGACACTGGTGCATGGAGCAAACAATCGTAGTGGCACCTACAAAACCCAGGCTCTCTTGGTGGTGCACGCTTCCCACAATTTCTCCAAGCCGACTTTCCCATAAGGACTATGTGACGCAAACTGAGGGCCGAGGAGAACATGGGACCTGGAGACTGATTCCGAGGGTTGTAACTTGGATCTGCCATTCCCTGGCCAGGTGACCCGGGACAGACGACTCCACTTTCCCACGTTTTACTTTCACCATCCTCATTGCTTCGTGGGGTTTGTTGGCCAGGAGATGAGACACAGTAGTTCACAAATGATTCTGACTCTAGGAATTATCTTCCTCACTCTCCCCGTCTCAACCCCACAACGCCCGAAGTCTCCACGTGCGCATCAGCAGACAGCTGGGCTGCAAGCATGTGACTTGCCTCAGCCAATGAGAGCGGAGGACTACATGTCAGGGCTGCGCCTTCCTCCGCTGCAGAGATTGTAGAAGTGTGGTGTGGGCTGGGCTGGAACTTCCGAGAGTTGAGCTGTTTAACAAAGGAGACAGGAAGCCAAGTTCCCCGCCAGCTATAATGCTGTAGCAGTAAATAAGCTTTAAAAAATAAATGAATAAAACCCTCAGCAGAAAGCTGTCTCTGAGCGTCATGTGTCATTCTCTTGATTTTCCAGAAGAATCAAAACCTTGGACTAAGGCGCAAACACCACGAGGCAGTGGTGTGCTAGAAGCATTTTGAAGGCCTGGGTCTTGTAGTGGAGCAAAAGCAGGCAGGGAAGAAGTATAAACTTTGCTAGTTATGAGAAATGCTTACTGTACCAGTCCAAAAAGAACGCCCTCCTCATCTTGGACCAAGAATTGTACATAAATTAAACGAACTCACACACTCAAATCCTAATCGTAGGACTATCGAGATTCAAGACTATCCTAAATATTCAACTATGCTAGTTTTTACTTCCAGTGTTAATATTGTTAAGTTTCAATTATTATTATACTATAAACATCGTCTGACCTATCCAGTCAATGGATCTAAGCAAAATGTGCTATATAAACAACAAATGCAAATCAGGGATTCCCAAGTGCTCTCATGCTTGCTTTAGCCTCCTATTCTGCCTCTCTGGGTACTTGCTCTGATTGCTAAACATTTTTGTTACCAGGAAGCCTTTCCTGTCGACCTGCCCCCAAACTGTTAAGCACCCCACAGAGGTGATCTAGCTCCCTCATTGCATTCTAGTATTCCCAACCACGGATGAAATGCACAGAACAGTGGTATTATCATTTCTACTACAAATAAACACGGAGAGCACTCGGAATAGGCAGTGTGATATTGGAGTGTGAGGGCAGCGGACAGAGTAACAATTGTCCCTGTGTTTTTGAGAGAGAATTTAGCAACATCTATCCAGATGCTAAACCTGATCCGACAGGCATTCTCTAGCACTCTGCAGAGAAATAAGAACACTAGAAGGTACAGATACATATTCAAGAGACTTCATTACAGCATTTTTTTTTTGTCACAGCATATAAAATTGAACCAATCTATAATGCACCTCCATGGGGATGGGGTTAAACACAATTTGTACTTCTATTTGATGGAATATTGCATTACAAGATAAAGTGTTATTATACGACACATTTCTCCTTTTGTTCATTTTCTTCCACATGAGCTAGACCCCATGGGAGAGCACTGCTCATCTACCACCTCAGTTAGTAATTTCTAGAAAGAACCTCAGAAATATACCTACAGGTGTGCCTTACTGGTCCCTGGGTGATTCTAAATCCAGCAAACACGTTACTTTGTCTTTTCCCTGTTGTGTGTTCTCAGACCCCAAGAGGGCATTTGGTACATAGCTAGTGATTGTTGAGTACTTGTTGGAGAAAATAATTAATAGATGCTAAACAGAACATTTTCATTATAAGGAACAATATTCCTGTCATTCTGAATAGTATTTTATTTTTACTCATATGTGTGTGTATATGAAAAATTGATGAAAACCATACATTAGAGTAGACAAACAAATAAATAGATGGATACATAGATGATAGGTTGATTAGATGGATAGGTGATTGACAGAAAGAGACAAATAGATGATAGATAGACAGATGACAGACAGATAAATAATCTATCTACACATAATGCCTTTGCTCTTAACTAAGCAGTGTGTGGCTAGTAAAGGTTTTTCCATCTTACTTTATATAATTATTTAATTATTAATATTATTGGTGGTTTTCCCTTTCTTTTTATTATTTTTTTAATATGTCAAAACCTTTTAAAAATGTAATAAATAATAGTTTGGCTCAATGATTCTAAGAAGGCAAATAAAGTCCAAAATTAAGATTAATTGTCAAAGTCTCACCCACTAACTTCTAAGAAAGACTTTCTTTTTCCACCCCACCCCAAACCAGCCCAATATACCAGCAGATGTTAATGGGTTGGAAGAAGACTACAATCGTGCTTTCTGGGCTCAGCTCAGCAGGCAAATATGGCCTTTGTTGTTTTCAAAGCCTGATAAGTTCTGGAGAAAATGTATCGTGGAAATTACAACTTTCTCGGAATTATGGCAAGTTAGATAAAGCATAGTATAATGCCCAGCCCAACACAAACTGTATGACTATGAGAAAGTCATTGCAACCATAACGTCCATTTGCTCATCTACGAAAGGACAGTGCGGCAACAGAAGGGTACTTTCGCTATACCCCCAGGCCTCAATAGCTTCATATAAGCAAAACGCACTTCTCACCCACAAAATTCAGTGTTTCCATCCCATTCCATTTCCATTGGGATATCTATACCAGTCAGCTTTGTGTCCTGCAATGGGTATTAAGCTGGGGTGCTTACTTAGATGGACCTTAGTCAAGGGCTTAATGTGAGTGCTTTGTTTGGAGTTATGACATCAGGCGGTGCCTGAGACCAGTTTCCCATCACTCTGGCAGGTGCTTGCCTTTGCATAAGGGAGGAATATTTGTTTTGGCTCATGGTTTCGGAGGACTCTCTCTATAGCTGCTCTCCCCCACCCTCCGCCCTGTGCACAACAGCACAGCATCATGATGATGGGAAAGGACCTTCTTCATGGTGGACTTATGAGACTTAACCCTTTAGGATGGTGCTGCTATTATCTCCCCCTCAGTTAATCATTCCCATGGTTATCCTCTCAGACACATCCAGAGCTGTGCCTCATCGGACTCCTAGGTGACTCAAAATGTAGCCAAGTCCACAGTGAAGATTAACTGCAACAGAGAGTGAAGTGGAAGAGAAGGGAGAATTAATAGAAGTATGTTTTGTTAAGTTTTCTGTTGCTGCCTGAGTGGGTGTGTCGTCCCACAGACTGAGAAAACTCGTGAAATGGGCTTCATTTCATCACTGAATGTCTTATAGCATCAGTGCAAGGCATTTATCCACTAGCTACCATCCTCATGAATCCGAAGTCTGTTCCCATGGGACACTCATACCACACCACACCACAGTTATCTACCTGTGTACAAGTCAGTTGGTTGAACTTATGGAGAGCCAGTAACCACAAAGTAGCCAGAATCAGATACACATGAGACCCTAAGAGTCTAAAGGATACATTTAAGATACTTTATCCATAAATGAGCATCAATATCTTCATGCATAGTCACCACACCATAGGAGAGAAAAAGGAAAAAGAAGCTGCCAGGCCTGAAAGCAGCATCTTTCACCCTCAGCCACATTTCATCGCCTAGATTTGGTCATATACACTATCACCTTCTCATCAAAGATGATATAAAAATTAATGTGTAATATTTCCACGAACCCAGGGAACAAAAGGAATGGGTAGGTGACCATAAAACTTTGTTTCTTCTAATGGAGACACTGGTTATTCTGGGAAGTACTTAGATTAAGATCAGAGGTACATTTAGGGACCAAGTGTTCTAGGCACATTGTTGGTAACAGGCAAATGATAGATCTACTTAGCATCTGCAACATGAAAACACATGAGGCTTAAAGACATTCCTCCGAGGGAGCAATGACCTTGCCAAGCAAAGGTCTAACAAAAAAATTGAAGGGTTGGTGTAGAATATGTTCAAACCATGGACTTATGGTAGTATTACCTCTTGTATGAGGTTCACAAAATAAGCAAAAGTTTGTACATAGGAAATCAGCTCTATTAAGTCACCTGACCCAGGTATATGTCTTGCTCATACTGATTGTATCTTATACTGAGGGATCAATTCCTAATCAGGCAAAACAGCTTCTCCCAGGGGTGCGGAAGGAAAGAGCACACCTTTTAATATCCTCTGCCACTAAACGAAGGGATTTTCTTATCTTGCCACTAAACTAAGGCAAAGTGATCTTTGTGTCTTAGTGGGGAAAAGGGCTGAGTGTTTGACATCTGGTATTTACATTCATGATGGATATTGTGAGGAATTAGTTTGACCAAACTCGTGAGGCCTTGTCTCTGGGTATGTCTATGAGGGTATTTTGAAAAGAAATAGCCCTTTGAATTAGTGGATGGAGTAAAGATCTGACCACACTGAATGTAGGTGAGAACCATTCAGCCCATTGAAGAACTAGATAAAACAAAAAGTCTCTCTCTTTCTCTTCTCTCTCTCTTCCTCATTTCCTCCCTTTCTCCATCCCTGTTTTTTTCTACATCAATCTTTCTGGAAACCCCTGGATAACATAGGACTCATTAAAAACAACATAAATTGATAAGCCATTATGTGATTATCTCTGAGAAGCGCAGGAATAGGTAAGAAGTCTTAGTTTGGGTCTAATGAGATAGATATTGAGCACACACATACACAATCTAACTAAAAAGCACACAAAGAGGGAAAATATAAGGTTCTAAGGTAACTGTGTTCCAATATCTATCTCCCTCTTCTAACTTATATCAAAATTCTACAGTTTTTAGCTGAACACAAAGCCTTTACTAACAAATCTGTCTCTTTAGGAGTCCCTTGCAGCTAGGTGTGATCATATGACTAAATCCTAGTCCATAGTTTTGGGGGATGGGAAAAGGAGTTTTTTGTTTGTTTGTTTTGTTTTTTTTAATCTTCTCTTCCAATTTCTGTTTATTTAGAAGTCAGATGTAATGGTAATGTTTTTGGACCTGAACACAAAACCCATGTTTAAAAAGACAGGTCCTTTATGATGTGAAGATACATACTAATCTCTAACTAATCATTCTTTCAATGATAGACAAATAACCCCTGATGTTTGGGCAGCTCTTAGGAAGCAGTACCTTTTTTCCCTAAGCCTATCTCATCTTTGAAATGAAACAGGAGCATGTGAAGACTGTGGTGCAGTGTTCCAGGAAGAGAGAATTCCGTGTTCAAAATCATGAAAAGTCAGGTGGCTTAATTACAAAGAGGAAGAATGCAGTGTGGTTCAATGAAACCTGTAGGGGTGGTCAGGCATTACCAGCTTTGCAACTGAAGTATCCATCCTCAGGAGCCAGTTAACATTTGGGGTTTCAGTTTCCACAACTGTTAGGTGGTAACATGTAACACCATTCTGCTTATAGGACTTCTCTAAGGATCAAATGATAGATTGGAAGTGAAAAATAGTGAGACACATTGACAGAGGGCAAGGACATCCCAACGAAGTTCAAATCTTGTCTCTACCATGGACTAATTGTGTGGTTGGTGGCTATAAAACACTTCCATGCCTCAGTTCCCCATGTAAAATACAGAAATGGTAACAAAACCTATTTCGCAGGGTTGCTGAGCAAAGGCATTATTAACATTTGTCAGTCTCTTAGACTAAGTGTTGCATGCATGTACAGATGTTAAATAATGGCAGTGTCTCTGATGGGTAGGGTGGCTCACAGCTGTAATCTCAACACTCGGAGACTGAAGCAGAGGATCATCAATGAGTCTGAGGCCAGCCAGGGTGACATAGTCAATGTATGCTAGCCTGGTCTATTGAGTCAGACCCCAAACTCAAAGCAAAACAAAACAGAGAAGAAAGTGCTTGTGGTCTAGGCAACTCTCAACTCAAACAAAGCTTCAGTAATCATGAGGTTGTCATTATCTTTCTCCAGCACCTAAAGATAAGCCCTTTCTTGAAACAGTCTCATTAAAACTGACTTGTCAAGCAGGAAATTAAATGAAATGCTTGGAGCACAGTAATATCTCTGCACCCCAACTACCCGCAACAGCATGGATGCCATGAACCCTACACTGCAAAGGAGCTCCCCAGGAAAGACACAACATCTGAATAGAGGTTGTCAAACTTTCCCTAGGAAGGTCCAGGCAGTAAAGATTTTAAGCTTTGTGCAGCAGATGATATCTGATGCAATTGCTTATTTCTACCATCATAGCCCATGGACAGAATTGCACTAAGGATGGTTGAATGAAAGAATGAATGAAAAACAAATGAATGAATGAATGAATGAATGAATGAATGAATATGGATCTGTTACTTCCATAGAACCTTACTCATGAACATTGTGGCTTGACTTTCCTGTATCTTCATGAATCATGACGTGTTTTGTTTTGTTTTGTTTTGCTTTAAAACAGTGAAAATCATTCCAAGCTTATAAGCTATATGGAAAGAAATAAACTTGGTTTAGGGGCCACAGCTGGTCAAGACCTGTTCATTAATATTCAACACATGCCTATCCTATAGCAAGAACTCAACAGTGGTTCTTGGTTGATTTCTTTGGTAATTTCATTGGCTAGAGTGCACCAGGTAGTGATTTTTCCACCCTTCGGTATAGCACAGTAAAAGCACACACAAGCCACCCCATTTGAATCTTCACTTTTCCTCCTGTCCCTCAAAGAGCTGATCCTGACCTAAGTTGGGGTCAAGGGTTGGGATAAGGTTAAGGGATCAGGGTTGAATAAAGTCAATGCCTTGGATCAATGGCTTCCTAAACACAAGTGGCTAGGACCCAAAAGTGCAGCCCAGAAAGGGTTTAATAAACAGAGAGCCTGTGAGGCAGTTCAGAATCTGATTTTGCTGGGAAAGCGTGATTTTAACAGCTCTGTAGCTGTTCCCAACCTTTTAACACTGTCTCCTGTGAGTCAAGAGATTCTGATCGTGTAACTGAATTGACTCCACCACAGGTCCGACAGTCTCCTGGGTAATGTCTCTGATATGATTGCCTTTGGGCCCAGCCCCCTCCTCAACAACCCATCAATCCCTCTCTCTATAGATACAGATATAACAGATACAGATAATGATACATACACACATACATATATTCCATCTCATTTTCTCCATATTGAAGTATATGTCTTTTTAATTATCTCAATGAAGGTCACAATCAAGTTCCTTTAGCCCCACACCTAGCATTTGCTTTTTTGGCAGGAGACATCTTCTGTTTAATCTTAATTCTAATATTTGAAGAAATGACCACAGATTTCAGTCATTTGCATCATGATAAGAGTTCTGATGTGTTCTCAGGACAGTCACAAGTGACATGGCAATCAAGCCATTTCTTTTTATTTTCTTCTGGTCATGGTTTTAAATTTTTCTTCCTTGATACAGATTGGTATAGAATCTCAGTCATGATTTGAGAATAAAGGGCTCCAACAGTCTCTTAGCTGGGGCCAAAAGCAGTGACTCTGCAATATAAGATTTTTCTGGCTGGTACAACGTTATCCAAATTGTACAGAGTTAAAGGATTGGCACTATGTTCTTAGGCCAGGATCCCCTCTGGGCATGTGCCCGCCCACACAGCAGTGCTCATGCATGAGGAACACAGCCCTGGCGCTCAACAGATGAAACTGAAATGTATCTGTCATCTAGAGCTGAGGGCAAAATATGACCAAGAGGAACAGCCTCTTCCAACAGAAACAGACTGTGGGGGTGGTGATAAGAATAGAAAAGAAAAGAATAGAAGAAGAAACAATGAACAAATGTATTTAGAAGCAGAAGAGAAGCTGTGGTCTAGGAGGCTCTAGGCTTTGGTCATTCGGGGGCTGGGTACGCTTAGGAAACAGCCCCTGATAAGATCTGTAAAGGACAGCTGTCAGAGCAGACTTGGCAAAATAAGTAAATCTTACTAATCTAAAAGTCCTGTACTTCACCAACAGGTATGAGAAAAGGAAGAGAAGAAGGATAGAGAAGGAAAAGGAGTACATGTATGTGGGGGCGGGGAGGCTACCATATTAAACTCTATTCTTTGAGACTTGAGATTATTTTGGAATTCTGCTTAGGAGTATTGGTGTCAGCTGGGCAGTGGTAGCACATGCCTTTAATTCCAGCACTTGGGAGGCAGAGGCAGATGGATCTCTATGAGTTTGGGGTCAGCCTGGTCTACAGAGTGAGTCCAGGAAAGCCAAGGCTACACAGAGAAAACCTGTCTCAAAAAAGTTAAAAAAAAAAAAAAACAAGAGAGAGAGAGAGCATAGGTGTCCTAGAACTCCAGGAAGCCTCTTATGGACATGAGGCTGAGATGAAAAGTCTCCAGGGTGAGAGGACAGCAGGCCTGAGCAGCAAGCAGAGAGAAGGATGCTATACTCTGGGAGGACATTTCTTGCTAACAGTCCAGGGGGAATTCCTTGGTGTGACAGCAAGACTTGGTATGTATTCTCATCTCCACTGAGAAAGAAAATGTAATATTTAAAAAAAAAAAGAAGAACTGAAGTTCAATTCAGTACCCACAGTCTTCCTCCTAATCTACCCTTTGATTCATAAAGACCCCACAAGGTATGTGAGAGACTTTTGGTTGTTGAAATAGGGTGTTCTTACACATTATCAGAAGGTTTCAGTAACAATGATGACTAGTATTAGACATATAACCTTATAAAGCCAATGCATTGCAACTCTGGCTGAACATCATCATCACATTGATGGGTGTGAACACTGGGGCTTAGAGTGGGGCAAATGGCTCACTCACATTCACAGTTGAGAATGGAAAGGACTGATCTTTGAATCCTGGACAGTCCATCTAGCAAGAGAGTTCTTGTGCTTAACTTCCAAGCTATGCCCTTTCAGATGCAATGATCTGTGCTTCAGAGGGATAAAATAAGTAAAATATAGAACACCTTAAAAATACCTAGTAATGAAGATAATCTATAAATGAATAAAAAGAAACAACTATCCTATGAATCCTGTGAATACATAGGGGTATCAGTCCTTAGCCTGTGTGTGCTGGCCTAGGTCACTTCTGTGAACCACTCTACAGGGGTGCGAATGTATACACATGTGGGTGAGTGTGAGGACATGCTAGCCTCAAGAAATGTTTCCTGTCTAGGGCTGGTAGTACATGAGCCAGGCTTTCACAGGTAAGCAGACAGCAGAGTAGGCTGGTGATCAGAGGGGCTTTCTCTAGAACAAGAGAACAGGGTGTTGTATAGTGCAGAGGCACAAACACCAGATACTGTTTCAGGGGTGAGAAGTAGTTCTAAAAGCCTGGGACATTCAGAACCAGCTAAGGAGTGGGGATAGTAGAGAATGCAGATATCTGCAGAGTCGGCTACACCAGGCCCATGTTTAACATCGGACTTTGGGTTATCGGGTAGAGAGTCTCTGAAAGCGTCCATGTATCCAACCCATGTCTCTGAGGCAGAATAATAAGCCTGGTGGAAAGTGAAGTTATGGAAATCAAGCAAAACAGACTTGTGTGTACATTAGAAATATCTAGAAACATATAGAACCCTTGGTGTGGCCAAAGCTTGAGATCATGGAGGTTCACACAGCTGTCTGTTGGTTGGTCAACTGTAGATCAGTAATGTTTTTCTCATGCTTATTTGTTTCTATGACCTAGCTTTTCCTAAAGCTGTCCTTCACAATTCACCATAGACTGTGTGCTTGAGAAGGGAAATAGCATCCTTTTTTTTTTTTTTTTTGAGAGGTGGAATGAGTGTATGTGTAACCTGCCCAAGCTCCTGTTCCAAGAACTTTCTTTCTGCCTACAACAAATGGACCAACTTAGTAGGTATGTTTTTAACTCTTTGTGTGTCACAAGCACACCTGATAAGACCAAAGAGACACCAAGTTAAACAGTCTGTTTAACAGATATATAAAATTTGAAGATGAATGTAGCTCTTGCCCCTGATTAAAGAAGCTTCGTTTTTCAGCAGATGAATACCATTACAGAGATCCACAACTGGGCAAAATACCGACCATGGACTGTTCAGCCTCAATTGATGCCTCTACAATACAACCCGTATACCTAAGGCCTAGAGAACATTGAGGAAAAGGGGGAAGAAAGATAACAAGAACCAGAGGCCAAGACATTTGCTGTGATATGGTATCTTCTGTTCATGACAGGGAAACTGACCCCATGAAATCTCAATAATATGGCGGCATAAAAAACACCTGCACCATGAACACACCAGTTGGCACGGCAGCATGGATGAAGGAATCTCACCAGGCTCCACCCCGAATGATTCCTTTCCCTGAGTTCTATGAATATTTGTACCTTTTTGTAACCCTCCCCCTTTTTTTTCTTGACTCTCTTGAGTTTTGGTCACTTGAAATTTACATTTTTTTTTAACAGTATCAGAGCCAGTGACCACTGAGAATGTGAAGACCAAGAAGATAAGAGATTGGGAAAAAAATTAGGTGCTATTATCACTAAACTATATCCTTATATCAGAACAGCCTGAAGGCACTCCATTTTCAGGGCATTCTCTCTGATTGGGTGTGTCAGCTACCTAAACCAATGCCTTTTTTTCCTTTCCTTCTCTTTTCTTTTCTTTTCTTTTCTTTTCTTCTCTTTTCTTTTCTTTTCTTTTCTTTCTTTCTTTCTTTTTTTTTTTAAATCAAACCAGTGCTGAAATCATGGTTAAAGTGCAGTGGCTAAAGATTTGGTTTAATCACAATGTAGAGCCCTTGTCAGGTGGTTTCCCCCGCTTAAGAAGCTTTGTCAAGCTCTCGTCCCACACAGATCTCTTCTTTCTTCGCCTGTAACAAACTTCACTTTCACGTACATGGCAACATAGCAGTCAGCCCACTGCTGCTACCATCTTCCCCTGGAAATGTGTCGCCTGAGAAAGGAACTCCATTCTTTTACTGCTTCTCCTACACCGAATCACGAAACTTTCATCGATGGTTATCTATTTTTAAATTTTATTTATTTATTTAGTGCCCGAAGCGGCAGTTTTGTTTGTTTTACAGCTTTCTCACATGGTAGGTTTTGGTCGACAATCCCACCATTACCTCCTTGCCATCACCTTCCAGACTTCCAGCCCTTCCTAAGTCTGTCAATTCCTAATATTCCCATTTTATTTTCATATCACATGAATATCTTTCTAACCTCTTTAAAGAGATATTACCTGCCTTCAGGTGCCCTTTAAGAGAATCAGATAAAACCCATAGGTGGAATCCTCACCATTAATACTGAAGCCTCTCCCCAGAACAGTGTAGAATTTAGATCTGGGTCCTTTCATTGGAACAAGGGAAAAAGAGACAGAATCACTTCACTTCAGTCATGGTGCTGAACCCACACTGTCTTCTGGGCTGTCGATTTGATGCTATTTTTCATTCTATATTGGTTGATAACATATTTCAACGAATTCAAGACATGGAGATTTCTGAGGTTCCAGGAAAAAAGAAGGAAAGGATCCATGCGCTGTTTGCTTTGCTTCTTACCTTACCTTACCTTTCCTTTTTTTTTTTTTTTTAAGATGGGCTCTTAGTATGGAACCCAGGCAGACATGCATCGGCCTGCCTGACTCCCTCTTGGTCTCAACAATCAACCTTATTCAGATAGAGCATGCAGTTCAGCCTCTGCCTAAAGGTGGTTGAAGATAAGCACCTGAGTGACCCTGAGCCTCAGGACCAGTATAAAGACCAGAGTCTCTCTGCCCACCAGTGAATCAAAGAAAAACAAAAGAACACTTCTGTCCCCAGGGAAATACGACATTCTTTAGAATACAAGAGAAAGGTTTTTGATGGAAAAATACAAAATCTGGGAAGGCAAGCCAATTGATTTCCTAACCAAATGGGCTCTTACAGAGATCTTAGAGGTACCTTACTTTCTCCTTTATACTGACAGGGAACTCTTACAGGAAGAACCTTCTTGACCCCTGACTTATCAAATGGTGCTTCTAATTAATTAGCATACTCTGTTGCTGAAAGAAGGAAGTACAGGGTAGGGGTGGGAGTCATTTCATGGTTTTTACTAAAACAACCTATCCAGAATATGCCCAAAGAATCCTCCATAACAAATCCTTCAGGTCAGGCTTTTACAAAATTGTAATGGAATACAAACCCAGCTCCTGGGTCCTCAAAAAGAATAGGCAGGACTTTTTATCATCACTGGGGCTTGCTCTGCGCTTGTATAGCTTCTGGAAACTGAGACCTGAGAGGGACACCCTCAGGCAAGAAGAAAGCTAGACCCTGTATTTAATAACTGTATATGTTGGTTGCCTGATATACACTCAGCCCCTTCGTAGCCACCATGGGAACATGGAATAAATATAAAACAAGAAAAATGGTGGGGTTTTTTAATGCCCTATAGACATTCTAGAATTTTCAGTTTATGAGATAGTTTCATTTAATGCTAACAAGAGCAGTCTTAGGAGACAAGCTATATAAGTAACAGGTCCATTTGTCAAGTAGGAAAATAAAGGCTCAGAATAACACTGGCCATCATCTGAATAAATGATGGAGGAGGAGGGCCTAGAATCTTTGTGTGATTATGCTTACAACACTGGTCTTTTTTTTTTTTTTTTTTTTTTTGAGACTGAATTTTTGCTGTCCTGAACTCTCTTTGTAGGTCATGCTGGCCTTGAACTCACAAAGACTCACAGAGATCCACTTTCCTCTGCCTCCCTGAGTATGGGACTACAGGCATGCATCATGGAATAGAGAAGAAAAGTCAAGGTCATAAAGAAAGGCATGTTCTTCTGCCTCCTCAACCTGATCCACTTCTCCACCATCCATCTGCTTCAACCACCACTCCTGGCTGCCAGCTTCCAACTGAGACGCTCCCACAAATTTCTGGGAGATGGCTATCCAAACTGTCACTCTGTGATCAGAAGAGGAGTCATGTAACTGACAGCACCTGAGAGAGCTCTCATTTGGATTAAGTCAAAGTCTTTAAATATTTATAAACTTCTGGTATCTAAAATAGCTAGTGTCTGCCCTACGCGTGTAGGCTGTTGAAAAACAGGCCTAGTAAATTGTAAATGGAACACACATCCGAACAGTCATATATTTCATTTGTAAGAGTGTGCTATAGCATGAAAATGTGAGTGTGTGTGTGTGTGTGTGTGTGTGTGTGTGTGTGTGTTGAAAAACCCACTGCATTATGTTAACTATCCCAAGGGCTCAGTATAGAACATGACTGGAATGGATACAGACCGTGAATACCTTTTTTTTCTATCTCATTAGATGGTCTGAGTTTTGAAATCTGTTCTGAGTGTGGTAAAGTGTGCAGCAGAGCTGTAGATTAACGCACTGAATACATTCTGCAGTTCTTGATGTGTTTCATAAAAGGTCCATTTCAAAAGTGTGCTGTATTATAGGTGAACACTCTCAGTAAATAATCTTGTTACAGAAACCTAAGCAATTTTTACAAGGCGTATTTCTGGCTGACTGAACAATTTATTCTCCAGATGTCACATTGTATTTTTCCAATATAAAATGAAACAGCTTTTTTTTTTCCCCCTTTTAAGGCTGGCTGTGTTGCTTTGTCTGAGTCTAGAACAAAGGATCTCCCCTTCAGGAGGCTGATGCCATGTTAAAGCCCATCACTTTAAAATGAACACCACACCTGGGAGGGGCCAGCAGCACTATCAGCTCCCCATTCTGGGACAATACTTGACAATCAAGTAGGATGATCCCTGGGGTCACATGGACTAAAAAAACTGACTGGTTTCTTTAACAAACTGAAGAGAACAAGAGGAGGAGCCCAGAGGGACTGGGCAGGAGACTAGAGGGGAAAGAAGAGAGTAATGGTGAGGAGAGCAGGAAGAGAAGGAAAGGAGGAGAAATGGGAAAACAGGATAGAGTTGGGAGGGAGTGGAGAGCAGGGCTGAGGTAAAAGGGCAAGCAGAACAGAGGAGAGAAAGGCAGATGGATGCCGAGAAAGAACATGGCTGGAAGATGCAGGAATACAAGAGAAACAAAATCATGCTAACCTAGAGGCAACTATTTTTGTTACCCCAAAACATGGAGCCCACAAAGTGTACTTAAAGCCTGCTTTGCTTTGTTTGGGAACCTAAGATGTAGCTTAGTGATACAATACTTGCTGGGCATGTTGGAGGCTAGAGGTTCAATGCCTAGCACTGCAGGAGAGGAAAAGAGTTCTCAGGAAAATGGATACACTTTTCTTGTATTCAGGCAGCTCAGTGTGTTAAAGGCTCTAGGGGCCTTGCTGATAAGAAACCTGCTCAACTTATCTAACCAACTGTTCTTAAGCTTATTTGAACTCTAAACATCTCCGGTTTTGTTTTTATTTTTTTCTATGAAGCACCTATAGTTGGGGCACATTCTCCTGAACAACATATTATTTCTAGAAGGTAGGCCCTATCACATCAATTATTTTAACCAAAACACCCTCTGTGGAGTGTTACCATCATGTAATGTTCACCCAGTGGAGTATGCCGAGAAAGCTATAGCAGTCAGCTTTGGCTAGATAAACCTAGAGTAACAAACACTCCAAACACTCCGGTTTCTGAAAGTTTATTTCTCACCCACTTCTTATGTCTCAGCAGCAAAGCTGAGGCTCTATACTTCTGCTCCTCAAGTCTCAGGTCTAGGTTTCATAGGAAACACAGTCCTATAAATAAGCAGTGACTTTTTTTTTTAATAACAATTATACAATGATATACACTCCCACTTTCCCACTCCAACCTCCTTCAGACCCCACCAATGTATCAGCCTCTAAAATTCATGTCATGTTTTTTTCTTTATTAAACCACTGAGTACAATTAGTGAAACCCATGCATATACATAGCATGGACAACCTATCAATGGTGGTTCTCCATCTAAGCAAATGTTACTCTCTTTTCCTTGTAGCCATCAACTGTCAATAGTTCTCAGCTAGAGGTGGCGCCTCGTGAGCCCTGTCCCCACCCATGGCGAACTTTGGAGTGGATCCCTCTTGTTCGGGTAACCACAGCACTGTTTGTTCATGGGTGCAGTGGCCATGTTCTCAGCACTCTTCTTCATCCTTCAGCTTCTATGTTCTTTCTGACGCTCTCTTTTTCCTGTTGTTCTCTTAGTCTTGGGGAGAAGATCAGCTCTATGCAGATGTCTCATTTAGAGATGATCATTCTTGATCACTTATTTTCAGCACTTTGATCAGTTATGAGTCTTTTCATTAATTCCCCCTTACACACTGCATAAAAAAGCTTTTCTGACTAATGTTGGGAGCAACACAATTCTATGGATATAAACATAAGTATTTATGTTTGACAATGTGACCATTTAGCAAAACAACAATGATACGATAGATTCTACCCTTGTTTTTATGATCTCCCCAGTTATAGACTTTCGATTGGGTTTATAGCACCAGACATGAAATCTCTCCTGTGGAGCAGGCCTTATATCCAATTAGAAAGTAACTGGTTACCCCATAACCATCATGCCACTATTGCATCCATGGATAGACCTTGGATGTACATCCTGGCAGGTTGGTATTGTAGCAGGCAGGTTCTAGTGCTGAATGAGATTATTGAAGTATTTCCTCTAACAGCCTTCATAGCCCCTTCTGTTCCTCCAAAAGGTAGCCATCCAGGAGCAAGTTTTCTGGTTAGTTAAAAAAAAAAAACAAAAACAAAACTGATTTCCTCTATGTCCTATGACCAAATATATATCTAATATATAGTGCCTTAAGAAATCCTTCCCAAGGTGCCCTCTTTTCCCCACCTCCCTTTCCCTATATTAAAACCTTCTTTATTTTCCTTTTACTAATGCTGGATCATCCCCTCTGCCTTAAAGCATTTCCCCACCAATTGTTCTTTCCTAAATTCTTGGTTTCAACCAGCACTCCATGTAGAATAACACTCTGATATAGAACTAAAGATTCTGGATTAGGATCCACACACAAGAATGTTGGGAACTTTTTAAGCATCCACCCATGGATTTCAAAGTTCACATTGTACTGGATTAAATTAAGCATGTCACATGACCAAGTCTGATGTCAGAGGTTGAGGGTATATATACATATGTATGTATGTATATATGTATGCATTACCTCTTTGGAATCAAGCTGTGGGTCAGAAAGAGTTTAGGGAAGGATAAGCCTTCTGGGGAGGAGAGAGATCTGTGAATACAGCAGCTACTGTGCAGAGTAGAGGAATTCTGGGCTTCATTGGTGTGTCTAGTGGGATTCTTCTGCCTACATTCAGCTGCCTCATGGTCCCTGCAGCTGAAAATACATTAGATAAAGGCTGGAGAATGTACCTACTGATGGGCACACGGGGGTTTCACCATAAGAAAATGCATAAAAAGTTGAGGGTATGCTAGGGTTTATATGTTCATAGACAAACAAAACCAAAACACACACACACACAAAAGAAACCTTCCCTCAGCAAAAGACTCCCCAACAACTTGTACTGTGCCAAGTTTTATTTAATTCAAGCACTGCTCTGAGCTATGTCAAACTGCCATTTTTAGGTTAAAAGCGTGTCTATAGATGACCTAAAGTAGTTCAATCTAATATAAAATATCAGCTTATATGTACATAATAAGGAATTATTACCAAATATTGTCAGAAGGTTTGACTTAGATAACTTCTGGCAACACAGAGGACACTGGAGTCCTGTCTGGGCTGCTCAGGACTGAGCACCATGATGAGAGAATACTGAATGCCACAAGACTGGATTCCCATGCGCTGCATTCTCCAAATCCAACTACAATAAGACTGCTTACTGTCACTACCACCACACTGCAACACCCCGAAACCACAGCAGGGCCTCAACATGCCTAAACTCAAAGGATTTCTGTGACAGTGAACATAGGAGCCTATCACGGATCATCCAAATTCCCCCACCCAGGAAAGTACTTTCTTTCTAGGAATTAGAGCAAATTGAAAGATGTCCCCGGGTGAGAGCCATCTCCCTAGGGTTCTACACTCAAGCTTTCACGGTGACAGCTTTGCTACTGCAGATTGAGCAGGGTCTTTGCACTGGCAGTTCTCTGCAGAGAAGGTGCCCTGCCCATCCCTCCCTCCACTCCTGCCTTACTTCAGGCACCTGCTCAAACATTGCCTTGGCAAAGAGGTCAATGTGACTGCTTGTTGAAACTCCTATGACCTTTGTCACTTAGCTATACTTTCCTTTAAACCGCACATGGCCATCTGCAATCATTTCAATGATGGTAGCAGACACGTGGTAAATGATGAATAATAGTGACTGATGGACTGACAGACTGACTGACTGATTGACTGAGCAAGTGAGTGAGTGGATTTAGGCCAGTGACCCCGGCACCCAGAAGACAGGGACACGTTGGAAAAAAAACAGCCTTTTGCATGTTGAAAATGGAAAGAATAAAAAAGTTAAAAACAAATTCTGTGTGGTAGTTTTAAAAATAATACAGCATTAAATATGTGACATCAGGCTAGTTGTAAAGAAAAAAAACAAAACTAAAATTAGGTGTCATTTCAGGGGAGTGAGCCATAGAATGCACAATGAAGAAAACTATCAAGTGAAGAGGATAAATGACAAATTCCACCTCATCTCAAAGGAGAACACAGAATTGGAAAATGCAAAGAAAAGAGGAAAATGATGGCAGGGGTACCCAAGGTAATCAGCGAACGTGTAAGAAGAATTAGCAGAGGGGAGACTAGAACAAGCAGAAGGGTAGAGCCAAAGAAAAGCTTTCTGAGCTAAATCAGCCCAAGTGTGCGAACTGGAAGGGTTTTCTGAACACTAAGCAAACAAAAACAAGTGTTATAAAAATTTAGCTTGGGCTGGGGCACAGGTCTGTGGTGGAGCTCTTGGCTTGCATGTACGGGCCTAGATCCCATGTCCAGCGCTGCAACAGGGAGGGAGTGGGGAAACCAAACCAACCTTCATTTGCAAATTCAGTGTGTACTTGTCCATCATTGACTGTGTGTTCAATATCCCCAACCTCAGGCAAGGGGCTTCTGGTGCCATATTCCCTTTCCAGAGAAGGAAATAAGAGCAGCCCAAGGTCATTCCAAAAACACTGAGCCTCAAGTCAGGTCTTTCTTGCTCCCAGACCAACAGTCTGTCCTCTCTGCCCCCTGGTGTACATGAAGGGAGAGCAAAGACTGCCAGGTTTGTACTCCTCCGGGCAGAGAGCTCAGAGAGCTTCCAGCTCTTTTTCACTACTCCATTCTCTCTTCCACCCATAGCACTTCCAGCACTGATGGGCAAGGTTAGGAGGGCAGGACTTGTTCACAGAGCAATGTTGTCTCAGCTAGAGTTACTATTGCTGCAATGAAACACCATGACCAAAGCAAGTCAGGGAGGTTTATTTAGCTTACACTTCCAAATCATAGTCCACCATTGAAGGAAGTCAGGACAGGAACTCCAGCAGGGTAGGAACCTGGAGGCAGGAGCTGACGCACAGGCCATGGAGATGTGCTGCTTACTGGCTTGCTCCCCCTAGCTTTCTCGGCCTGCTTTATTATAGAACCCAGCACCACCAGCCGGGGATAGCAGTATTATACCTGGGCTGACTCTAACTCCATCAATTACTAATTAGGAAAATGCCCTACAGCCAGATCTTATGGAATAATTCTCTCAATTGAAGTTCCCTCCATTCAGATGATTCTAGCTTCGATCAAGCTGATAAAACTAGCCAGCACAATTCACCCTTTGTCAACTTGAGACACAAGCATATCACCGTTAAGCCATAATCTTTCTTTTCTGGTCATCCCTAAGACCACACATAAATATCAACATTATAATATAATCATTCCAAATTTTAAAAGTCCCACACTTTTTAAAAAATTCAAAAAGTTAAAAATTTAGTCTCTTAGCCAGGTGCGTGGAGCATGCCTGTCTGTAATCACAGCATTCAGGAAGGCAGAGACAGGCAGATTTCTGTGAATTCTAGGCCAGTCTGGTCTACAAAGCAAGTCCAGAACTACACAGAGAAACCCTGTTTTGGAAAGAACAAAAAAAGAAAAGAAAAGAAAAGGAAGAAAGAAAGAAAGAAAGAAAGAAAGAAAGAAAGAAAGAAAGAAAG
>NW_026596034.1:7057457-7091505 GCF_907164565.1 Psammomys obesus
AAAGAAAGAAAGAAAGAAAGAAAGAAAGAAAGAAAGAAAGAAAGAAAATCTCTTTTAAATATTAACTATCTTTTAAAATCCAAAGTCTTTACAAAATTTCAAAATCTCTTTAAAAGTTCAGTCTCTCAACTGTGGGGTCCTGTAAAATAAAAAATAATTAAATATTTTCTTACTTCAAGAGTAAAAAGCCCAATGCGGGGGCACATACCTGTAATTCCAGCACTCATGGCAGAGGCAAGAGGATCTTTGTGTGCTCGAGGCCAGCCTGGTCTACAACCTGAGTCTAGGACAGCCAAGAGAAACTTTGTAACAGAAAACAAAAAAAAAGGGGGGGGGGAAGAAAGAGAGTAAAGAACCTGGGTAAGTCACAAATCAAAGAAAAACTCGAAGCGTGTAAATAACTCAATGTCCAGTGTCTTGGATCCACTTGCTATCTCCCAGGCTTCTCCGAAGGGCTCAGGTCACCTCTCTGGCCCCACCTTCTTCAACCCACACAGTTTGTCTTTGAGGCTCTGTCTGGCTCCACTCCACCACCTTGTTGTTCCTTTGTGGCAATCCCATGTCATCCTCAAACGCTGGGGTCTCTGCTGCGACTGGGCTGCTCTTTCACCAAAAGCCTCTCTTGGGCTCTCTTCATGGTGTCAAGCCTCAACTTCTCTCCATGTTCCCTTCAATTCTGCGGCTTTCGTGGCTCCTTCTCCAGTGGCCTATCCTGGCTTCTCACAGTGCCAGCTGCTTTTCACGACACCTTCATGCTTTCAAAATTAGCCCCACCTGGGTGGCTCTTACGCTACCAAGTTCAACTGTCAGTGCAAAGTACAACCTTGACCACCTCTGAAACACAGCTTCTGTGTGCTGTGTGTTTCTCAGGAAAAAGTTCCCAGAAGATTTCACCCTTGTGATGCTGACCTCTTCTTAATCACTGCTAGTTTCTCAGCTCCAGCTGACCAGCGTCAGTTGTCCCAGTAAAGCAAAGACTCTATCTACTTAGTGGTTCAGGTTTCTTGTTAACCACAGATGATTCTCCATAGCCAGCTAAGCAGAACTACAGATTCTTAACTCGGAGCATGCAGTGGTCCCAATATGATCTTTAAGTCCCTCTGGAACTTCACCAGGCCCCTATAATCTACATTCCTCTCAACACTCTTATCTTCCAAACTCTCCCGAGAACAGCTCAGCAAGCTTTGAACACCCAGTGGCTTATCTCGCCCCAAATTCCAAAGGCCTTCTACAGTCCTCCCCAAAACAACATGGTCAGGTCTGTCACAGCAATACCCCACAATTCTGGTACCAACTACTGTCTTGGTCAGGGCTACAATGGCTGTGATAAAATACCATGACCAAAAGCAAGTTGGGGAGGAAAGACTTTATTTGGCTTATACTTCTACACTGTAGTCTATCATTGAAGGAAATCAATTCAGGAACTCAAGCAAGGCTGGAACCTGGAGGCAGGATCTGCTACAAAGGCCATGGAGGGGTGCTGTTTTTTGGCTTGTTCATCATGGCTTGCTCAGGCTGCTTTCTTATAGAACCCAGGACCAGATGCCCAGGGATGGCACCACCATAATAGTTGCCCCCATCAATCACTAATTAAGAAAATATTCTACAGCCATATTTTAGGGAGGCATTTTCTCAGTTGAGGTTCCCTCCTAGCAGATGACTCTAGCTTGGGCCAAACTGACATAAAACTAGCCAGCACAAGCAGGTTAGTATAGTTTCTGGAACCAGACAACCTAGTTTTAATGCTGCTCCCATCATCCACTAGCTGTGGGATATTCTGCAAATTAATTACCTTGTCTGTGCCTCAGTCCCCTTATCAGAGGAAGAGTGTTAAATAGCCAATGCATAGAGTCTGTGTAAGCATTAGATAAACTGAGGCACATAAGAATCCGTAGATCAGTGTCTGTGCTTAGAAAGAACCCAATAAATGGGAGCTTTCACCCAGAATGGCCCCAGTCACAGTCTGGCCTCAGGATCTTACACCTTAAACCACCTCAAGGTGTTGAAGGCCCTGCTGCAACAAAGAGATTCTGGCTGGGCTCAACTGGTTTCCAGCCAACCCCACTTGATACCCTCCATCGTGGGCCACAGCAAGCCCTGGGCAGCAGGCTCTCTCTCCTCCAGCCTTCTGCTTGCCTCTTGCCTTCACACCATTTAGTCAATGCCATTAATCAAAATCCTATAGCAGAAAACGCATGCATAAGTCCGACACATTTATTGCTATGGCAACAATTCAGGCACTTGTCCCTGTGTCAAGCTATATCAGTGGAGATAAATTCTATTGTTTTCACACTGGCAGTTTTCTCTGTGTTGGACTTAATCCATGGAAAAATATAGCCTTTCTTTTTATTTAAGAGAGTGAGAGAGTTCTCCAAAGAAAGAGAAAGTGACCTCTGGGTTTCTTACCCAGTGCATTCAGGACTGAAACACAATTTTCTCCTTTCTTTTAAAACTGTGATCAGTGATCAGCCTCAGCACAGCAATGCATCAACTAGCACTCTCTTAGAACCTGGAGTCCTGGAAGGGTCGAATGCCTTAAAAGACTTGCAAGAGCCCTGCAGGGCCACAGGCCTAGTGGCCTACTTTAGGACCCAGCCCTTGGGACACCTCGAAGGGGTTCAGCCTGGGTCTCAGCAAACAGAAAGGGCCTGCTTGTAATGAACCATCCTAATAGATAGACTCTCACACCCAGGGTAACCAAGGAGGGAAGGTCCTCTCCCTGCCTTCCTCAAGGGCACAGCAGCTCAACAACCTGACTCTTGTGTTTTGCATGTGACAGGATGGTAACCAGCATCCACCCCACCCAGACTTCCAGGGAAGTTGATCTGCCTTTTCTAAGCCCCTTCTATACTGAGTTTCTTTCACATCCTTTGTCAAGAAATCAAAACCTAAAGTTCAAGACTTTAGAGCACTGGCATGTGCCTAGCACCCTACTAGGACATGCTGGAGACTCACTACACTAGGGAAAATCTGTGCACTAGTAAGAAAATACAAAGCTATACCAGTGGATAGCTTCAGTCTTTAGTATCAACTCAATTGAAGTTCCCTCTTCCAAAATGACTCTTAACCATGGTGAAATTGATATGAAACTAGCCTGCACAACCATTACCTTCTCCCACCCCTTCTTCTCCCCAATAGTCCTTCCTAATAAGAAGCAGTCATCATTGAGCACTGATGATGTGCATCTTTGAAAGATGTGCCCGATTTGGAGGCAATGCTTACAGAAAAAGCATTATTTCCGCCAGGAAGGCAGATGATGTATGCAGAGGTCAGGTGTTGATCTCTTTTTGAGAGGAGGAAATGATGAGAACTGAAAATCCCAAGATTTTCCAGGGAGTTGGTGTTGGGGATGCACCAAAGGAAGATACAGAAACACGGCTCCATTCTTTCCAGACTCTTGGAAATGTGAATGTGGACAAGGATGGTCCTTGCTGCTAGGCTAAGAAAGCCTGAGCTTTTCAAATTCTAGAGGTCAAAGTTGTCTCAGCTTCCACAGAGGTCTCAGCAAAAGTAACCAAGGTCATTTGGTCTTGGATGTAGAGTATATTTTGGTGTGGGTTCTGTTCCTCAGAGGTTTAGAAGCAATGGAAAGAATCTCACCCACCATGGCCCCACCCTGCCCCACCCTGCCCCACCCAGTCACTGTGTTTTTAAAAATGTTTTATTTGAGATAAACATAAACTTTCAGAAGTGTTTTTGAAGATAGTCCAGAAAATTTCCACACATCCATTATCTACCCTGTGTTAGAACCTCACATAAATCTACTCTACACTCTCGGTAACAGTATCACACCAAGGTTAATTAAGTGTTCTGTGGTTATGTAAGGTCTGAGTTCTCTGCTCTCCTCCTTTCCTTCCTCTTTGTCCTTCTCTTCCCTCTCCTTCCTTTTCTTCTCTGGGTGTCTGTATCCAGAGGCTCTCCCATGACTGAGTCTGATTCTTGAGACACATCACCTAAGCAGTCCTCTTAGAACCTGGAGTCCAGGCAGGGGGTCGAATGTGACAGACTCTATGGGCCTAGAATCTGGTGAAGCCCAGCCCTAATCATCAGACTGCTGAATCCTCTCTTCATGAATAGTCCTGAGGCTGGTGTGGAGTGTTGTCCTTGAAAGATGGGAGGGCAAAGATCATTTATTTCTAGGCTCTTTGTCCCATAAACAAACCCCAAATCACAAAGATGAAGTCTGCCTATGGTCGAAAGGGTGAATGCCAGGAAAGAGGCTTTAGAAAGAGTTCTGAAGGTGCTAGTTTTAAAACTCTACTTTATTTGTGGTTTCTAAAGCCTCTCCCTCCCTTCCAGTCCCCCAACTCTAGGTAGGAGAGAAAGAAGGTTAGAAGGGAAAGGGAACATAAACTTCTTTAGACTTAGTTCTGGCTGGTTAGGGTCAACTGGTTCTTTGGAAAAAGACAAATCTTACTCCTCAGGATATCCAGCAGGACATCAGCAAATGGCAAATGCAGCAAAACAAACAAGCAGCCTTCTTCCTCTGTCCATCTCCTGGAAGCCTTCTTTCTGGGCTCTCATATTTATACCCTCTCAGAATCCTCAGAATTCCACTATCTGCAGCTGGCAAAGATCATGCCCAGCATGAGGCAATTATCAGCTGTGTATAAACTAAGGCAGTCCCATATTCCACATTTGGGATTGAAACAAAAACATATTTACAAAACATAACTGAATTTTTAAAGAAACCAAAATTTCTACTACAGCATTCTCTGTGTTGGTATCTTTTAGGCCTGGAAAAACCTATCTTCATGAATTACAAAAGATAGCTTTTAAACACTGATTTTTTTAAGTACAGTGGGTAACCAAAAAAAATCCCAGTGAATATGAGAGAAGCAGGCATGGGATAGAAGTCTAGGATGAAGGAAGGATGGAAAACAAAGAAAATGGAGAAATGGTGGGTTGCCAGGAAACATGAGAGCCACAAAGAAAGGAAGGATTCTGTGTAAATGACAGAAATTTATAGATAGGATGAGTCAAGGAAAAGCAAGCTGCAAAGAAGAGCCTGTAGATGCCCTTCCAGATTATAAAAGAATCTAGGGGCCACCAGTTCCCATCTTAAGCCACCATAGGTGCACTGGAGGAATAACTTTGGGGGTGAACTCTGAAGACGTGGAGCTAGAATGGAAGATCAGGATAGACTGTGGGCTGAGAAATGACGAGATTAAGGCCACAGCAGTGACCGGGCTAGGCTTAGAGAAACTTCCAAGGAGGAAACACATGGGGATTGGGAGTTGACAGGCTCATTTGTTCTTGGGCATTCATATTATTTATTTCTTGCAGGAACCACAATTTTGAACAGCAGCAAATTGGAATCTCTTTCTTCTGTACTATGTAAAACACTGGCAAAAAATCTACTGAAAGACTAAGCCCCTAGAAGTAAAGGGACATGTGGGAAAGTCAGAAACAGGCTGGCAAAGAGCAAGGAGGATTTTAAAGTGGAGCTGGAGTCACTTTGTCTTGCCTTCTACTACCAAGAACAGCTTCTGCTCTAAGGCAGATTCCCGAATCTCAGTAGATTACAGCCTGCCATTCTGGGATGGGCCAAATCACTGCGCTATGTACAATGTTGGCATTTCTGCGGCATCCTGATAGCATCCCTGGGTTACTTGCTTACTATTGTTGTTATTATTTAATTGCCGAAACAAGGTCTGAGTATGTCGCCTAGGCTGGCCTCAGGCTCACAATCCTGCCTCCACTTCTGGAGCATTGGGATTGCAGGCACATGCCACTGTGCCTGGCTCTTTATTAATTGAAAATTTTAAAATAGATTTCATGAAAATAATAGGTCCAGTTTGACTCACGATGGTTTTGTTAAATTTATTTGTGAGTACGTGTGTACCACGACACCCACATGACCATGAGGGAGTAACTTCTAGCTAACGGATTCCATGGACTGAAGTTAGGGTGTCAGGGTTTTTGCTGCTACCTTTACCGCCGGGCAGTGTCCCAGCCCTGTCACTGTGTTTTTGTTTGTTTCTTTATTTGTCACTGTTCCTATTGCTGCTGTTGAGACAGGCTCTCACCAAGTACCACTGGCTGGCCTAGAACAGATGAGGCTTGCTTTCCCTCTGTCTCCCAAGGGCTGGGAATAAAGGCATGCCCCACCCTGCCCCACCATTTCCCACCCTGTCCCACCATGGCCCCACCCTGCCCCACCCAGTCACTGTATTTTTAAAAATGTTTTATTTGAGATAAATATAAACTTTCAGAAGTGTTTTTGAAGATAGTCCAGAAAATTTCCACACATCCATTATCTACCCTGTGTTAGAACCTCACATAAATCTACTCTACACTCTCGGTAACAGTATCACACCAAGGTTAATTAAGTGTTCTGTGGTTATGTAAGGTCCTTATTAAATTTTAATTGACTTATTTTTATAGTTAAATTTATTTAAAGGAAAGATGTGTATTACTCTTGTTACTGGGAAATGAGTGTCACTGCAAAGGGAAGCTGAACACAAAATAAACACACTAGAAATGGAACATACTGATTGCTCAGTGCTCGTGAATGCCAATACTGGCAAGCCTCATCTGTTCTAGGCCAGCCAGTGGTACTTGGTGAGATACTGGCTTCTCAGGAGAACTGGCATCCGTTTGATGAGGGGTCTTTACAAAGAGCAGTGGAAATTTAGTGAAGACAGAGATTCTTCAAGCAGGAACCTTCTACACAAGCAACTGAAGAACTGGAGAACGGGTTGACGTTGGAAGAAGCCACCTCAAGCCTCACAGAGATTCGGTGGTTTACTGTGGGTGTGGTATCAAGACACGGTGGTGTAAAAGTATAGTCCCAGCCCTTGGGGGACTAATGCAGAAGGATCATGAGTTCTCGGTCAGTGCGAACACACAGCAGAAAGTTCTCTTCCCGAAAGGCCAGGGACAGTATTCGGTGTTAGGAGAACCACACTGAGTGCTGTTGCTGTAGCACTGTCCCTTAGAAAACAGCAGCTCGAGGGCTGAAGCTTGCTTGGGGTGTGGGACCCTGGGTATCAGGAGTGAGGACAAAAATGAGGGAAAAGAGTTAGGAGGAGGGGAAATAGAAAAAAGAAAAGAAAAATGAATAAAAAGGAAGGAAGGGACCTTCCACTGAGCTGGCCTTGACCTCAAAAGAAACCCAGCCATTTGCCTGGCCTTGTGGACTGTATCTCAGGACTGAGGAACTGTCTGTGTGAAGAAGAAAAAAAGATGGAGTCCTTACAGTGTTTTCATGTCTCTTCTCAGCCAATAGAGTTTGGATTTCCTCCTCCACACTTTTGGTTCGCGCTGGCCACGGATCCAGTTTGATTAGGGCGGGGACTGGATCTACCAAAGCAAGTGCTGTGAAGGTCCTGCTGAAATGACATTTCCAAAAAGGCTGCATGGAGGTGTCCTTGTTAGGAGCTGTGGTAGTGGCAGAAGATACACCTCTGCTTCCTTCTCTACTTAGCAGAATGTTGAAATTAGCAATGTGGAAGGGCCTACTGTATGCTGAAAGTCGATGGACTCAGTCATCCTCTGCTGTTCTCTGTGTGAGAGACCAGGGCAGGTCATGCTGGGGGACTGGTTCCCGTGTACAGGCAGGACCAAGCAAACTCAACATGACGCATGAATCTGTGCCTGTACCGGTGTCAGTGAAGGCCTACTGAGTTGATATGGCAACCAGGAGCAACAGGAAATGAGGAGAAAGAGAATAAGGTACATGAGGCAGATTGTAACTCAAATCAGGAGAAGGGAAAATGTTTCCAGTTTTCTGTGGTATCAGAATCAGAGAGCAGTTTCAGAGCTGGAAGGAGCTGAAATCATCTCCTCTAACTTCTTCATTTTAATAGTAAGGGAAATTAAGTTGTAGGAAAGCAATCACCTGTGTCTGCAACACAGGCAAAATTGAGACTTTCACCCAGCTCTACCCAAAGTCAGGTGCACCAGCTATCCCGAGGGCTCAAGCACCTCCTCAACCCCTCCCTGAAATGATGAGGCAGCCATCAGAATTACTGTTCAAGCTTAGTAGTGTGCTTTAATGTGCTTAATGTGGATGTAATGGTAAAGAGCCATAGCACTGAAGCAAGAAATTGAAGCAATAAACTTGTGTTTGCTCTGTTTCTAGCACCACATCTTGGCCAGAATATTCCCAAACAATATGCCTTGGTTCAAGTTATAGATTTCAAATATTACATGTATAATATTTAGTATTATATATCCCTGTATACCTGTGTAAACACACACACACACACACACACACACACACACACACCATCCAGCTTTTCAAATGTCAGGATGTTCTTGGTCAGAGGTCACTCTTTTTCACTTACCTTGATGGCATTGGAAAAAAATTACTCTTTAGGCAACTCGACATTCTCCTGGCAGGTGCATTGCTTTTATTGTTTTGTTTTGTTTCCCATTGCCTAACTGACATTTTGAAATATGCATTTATTTTGCTTTTTGTGAAATGCTCTTTTGTGAAAATGAAACTATGTTTGCATAACAACTAAGAGCTTTGCTTTAGAACGCTTGGGGGGTTGTTGGGAACTTTCATCTCTGGGCAGGGGGAGGTGAGACAAGTCTGAAAGCTGAATTTGGGAGCTGAGTCAAGGCAGGCTGCTGCATAGAGAGGGGGAGTCAGAGAAGGTCTGAGGTGTTTCAAATGCAAGCCGGCTTTGCAGCAAAGTGGGGTATCACTGTTAGTGGGAACTTCCTGCTTTGTTGTGTTCTGTAAAACGCTTTTTCTTAGGCATTGGAGGGGCAAAACACCAACCTCTGTCCTCTTTAATCTACAAATTTTCCAGAAGCAAATTTGGGCTAACTGCCTTTTCAGCCTTGCTGGTAACTTTAGGTCAGAAGATAATCGATGAGGAGTCGTAGGTTAGAAACTTTTTCTGCTGTGAAACATCTGTGGTGAAACAGAGCAACAGACATCCCTTTAAACTCTGCAGCACAGCTTCACCTGTTGGAGTGGCCGATCTCCAGCTGTTCCTCTGCTGTGGCCAAAGATAGTCTGATCGCTGAAGGCTCACTTTCCCTTCCATGGCTCCTAGAGTTCGTGAGAAACAACCACGCTGCCTGTGGTTCCAGTTCCCAATCTTTTTTGCAATTCACTGGGACCACATGACTGAGTTCCAGCCAATGGAATGTGAACAGAAATAACATCCATCTGAAAAGGCCAAGGGAAATGTTATGCCACGCCTCCTTGGGACACGCGAGACCCACAGAATGGGTTCAGGGAGTTCTTTGTCAACACGCAGAGCTGTAATGGAAAGAATTTGAATTCCAGAGTCCTTAAAAATGAGCCTCCTAATTAGGATCAACCGAAGTAGACTATTATGGAAGTGAGAAATAAATGTTTCCCGTGTTAAGCCAATAAGGAGAACCCGGCATATTATCTGTTACAGCAGCTGACAGTCCCTTAATTAAGATCACTTTTGAACAGCTCAGTGACTTCCTTTTGGGAAATTACCTCTCCCATTATGTGTCATCTATATTGGATAGCGAATCGCATGCCCTTTTCCCAACATGAGAAGCATAGATCCTGTCTCCTCTCCCTACACCCCTCCTCCCACCATGTGGCCAGGGAGTAAGCACATGACTTGGGCTGGAGCAAGCCGGCTGTCTGTTCTAAGAGAAAAACAAGACAAAACAGAAAACAGAAAAAGTGTCAGTATCAGAGGGAGGGGACAGCCCCATCCTGTCCACTGTCTTGCTACTGGATACTTGTTAAATTCCTATTTTCTAGCCCCCCACAGCCATCCTGGTTCCTTTCCACTCCTGGCCAAATTCAAAGCTCAATTCTGTGAGCTTCTGAGATCCTGATGGGAAATTTCCCCTTCTTAACTTTGTAGTTTCTTGCATATAACCAGAAAGCCCTAATCTGTACCTCTTGAAAAGACACACTAGAAATAAAATTTGAAAGAGTCCATGTTCCATAGATACTTTGATGACTCAGTTTGGTAAATAACACTGAAAGCAAATATGCGTCTCTTAAAATAAAAATTCGCTGCACCTAGATGTCTCCTTGAACTCTGCAGGGACATGGGGGTGGGAGTGGGAAAGGATTAGCCGAGGTTTTCTATAAGCTGCAATAAATATGAAGACGCTGCAGTCAAGGCAGGGGAGTGTGATTGATTTATTACATTATAGTTCATTAAAAGTGTTCCATTGCCTTTTTAAAAACCATCCAGTCATTAAAAAATCTTTGCGGACACAGTTTCCAACATCGTTATAAGGGATTCTTGACAGCTCTTCATTTTTAATGGCACTGTTATAAACAGGCTCCATAATGGTCCTGCTTAGTAGGAGGCTAGTTTTGAAGCCAATGACTAAAGCAGCCCAGGCTGCTGCTGTGGCCCTGTGCAGAAATGGAGTCTGAAGTTAATTTGTGTAGAGTAATTGAAAAACCTGGGTTTTGTTGTATGATGCTAAAGGTACTTTTTAGAAGGGTCTCAGATTCCGACACCGGTCTCTAAGTTATATTTTCTCTCATAAACCCGAAAGATGAGAAATAACTGAAGAGTCCAATTGTCCTCAAACATCTAAGCAGGGGAAATGGTGCTGATGTGCAATTCAAATTGGTAAGACTGTGCCTCAGGCCAACTGAAGGGAAATGCCAGCTTTCTCATTTGTAGCAAATGGATATGAGCTCTCAGCTGGTTTGGCTACGGTCCCCAAGAGATCAGACAGCAGGGGAAAGATATGGGAGCAAGAGCGAGCTGCTTTTGGAGCAGTGCTACGGCCTCCTCTGCCCACCACCCTCCATAGGGAAAGTAGAGAGATACAGTGGCAGTCTCAATCATGGGAAATGCCAGTTGTACCCTCGAAATAAAAATGTCTAGTGTGACTGTTTGCATCTAATTCTACTCCACAAACATTAGGTTTCATTCCCTGGCGCTCAGTAGGTTGATGTCAGAAAGCTGAAGTTTGCTGGATGTGTGGAGAAATAGGGCAATATGTGGACCACTAGTATCCCTGTGACTGGTCATGATCACAGGGAGGTGGGGACAAGGCAGGGCATAAAGGTGTCCAGGGGCAGAGGGGCTGTAAAACACACCGAGCATTTCACCAGCCTAGCACCTCCACTTTGTCTGTGCGCTACTGTGAGCCAGGATATCAGAGAGGTTCCATGGCTGGCCTTTGCTTTCTTTGTGTCATCTGACCATCTATTGGCCACTTAGCCCACTTGCTTTCTCTTGCCTTGATCTCTGTACCTAAGGGGGCTGAGCTCTCTGCAAAAGATGGTGCCCACGCCCCATAGCAGCAGACTCTGGAAAAGAGTGTTATGGGATGCCCAGTAGGGGTCTGAGCTGGGAAAGAAGGGGAGGAGCTAAAGTGTTCATGCATACTTCTTTCCCTTGTCCCTTATCTTCTTCTGTAGCTGTGTTGCCTCTGGGTTCCAGCTCTCTACCATGGCTCCACTTCCTGCCAAGTGGTCCTAGTTCTTGGACATTTATTTGTATTCTGTCTCTTTCTCTGTCTCTCCTCCCCCTCTCTCTTTCTCTCTTCCCCTCCCCCTCTCTCCTTTCCCTTTCCCTCCATCCTAGGAGCAGAACAACTTCTTGCCATCCTCTCTCTATTCATCCTTAACACTCTTCCAACATTTTTTTTCAAATGGATCTCTACATCAATGCTCCTTTACTGAATTAGCTGGCATGGGTTCTGTTGTCATTACCCACTGCCATTGAATCAAATTACCTGTTGGCTGTAAATCACATTTTAATATCTTTCATGGTTTCTCTGAGTTACAATGGAAAAGTCATGTCACTCACCATTAAAAAGGACACTAAAATTAAATGCAAAATTAATATTAAGCCCAATAATGTTGATTGCTAAGACCAAAGTTCTAACTTCTCTTTGTTGAAAAAGGAACTGCCAACTCCAAGGTGCTAAGCAAACAAAGATAATCAAGAGAACAGAAAGGGAATTTCTCAGGGAAAAGATCAATGGAGGTGTTTTTAAAGGCTGGAGCTCTGTACGATGTAACACTACCACCCTCACTGCCTAAATGGCCTTGTGGACCTCAGAGGCACCTATTTCACATGTGGGGAAGTACTTTAGATGAGGACAGATTTGCTTGCAGAGAACATGAGCCAAATTAGGTTAGCTGACACCAAAGGGGCTTTACCTTGAGAAGGCACAGCCCATGCCCCACCTCCCAGCGAGTGCACACACACACACACACACACACACACACACACACACACACACACCGTTTCTCCTAAAGAACCTCTCTGCCATGCCTTGGCCTTGAACTGTTATTCCTCCCATATAAATGTCTGGCTAGGTCCAAGGATGGCTACCAGACACCTAAACGTGGGACAAGAAAGCTGATTGGCCTAACTTGGATGAACACCCATCTCTGACTCAGGAAACCACACCTGAGCATTAGTGTGACTCCTACACACAGACAACAAGCTTCTAAAGTGTGGGGGGTCTTGGGAAGAGTTTTGAGTGGCTTGGGAGCCACTGTCAATCAGGAAACGAGCTCTGTCCGCGCTTTGAAACCATTGGCAGGATCATGAGCGATCAAGGGCCCAACTAATTATCTGGGTTTCTGAAGCAGCTTTGCTGAAGCTGCAGGTCTCAGGCTGGAAGGCCTGCCTGGCCTCAGCTGTGTCAAGGTTTTAGAAAAGGCTGCCCATTTCTGGATAAGCATCATGCTAGGAGTGGCAATGCTCTCATTTGCAACTACTTAGTACTTAGTCTTAAGTGTGTGAAGTTTTGCTTGTTTGTTTGTTTTATTTAATCATTCTTCCCTGGACACCAGGTTGTTGCTATATTCCCAATTTCCTAAATTCCACAGAGCCAAGAGTAGCAATTTCTCTGTGCCCTGCATTGGCTACTTAGGCTTTGTGTTTTAGCCTCAAAACCTGAGATACTTGGGAAGAATTAACTAGGGTTGATCTTCACTGACTCTCCTCATCTCTGCATCTAGTAATAACAAAGAAACAGCCTAGTGCAATGCCTTCTCGTGAGTCCGAAGTTCTTGTCCCTCCACTAGCGACATGTCATTACATCATTATCCCTCCCCTATGTTTACTTAAGACTATGATCCTCGCCCTGTGACCCGAATATAATCCATTCGGGAATCAAGATCAGAAGCTGGCAACAGGCCTCTTCTTATCTGACAATGCTGGTCTAAGCTGGAGGCCATGTTAAATAAAATTCTAAAGTTGAGCAGCCGGGTACAGTGGCACAGGCCTGTAATCCCAGCGCTCACAGAGGCAGAGGCAGGCAGATCTCTGTGAGTTCAAGGCCAGCCTGGTTTACAAAGTGAGTCCAAGACAGCCAAGGCTATAGAGAAATCCTGTCTTGAAAAGCCAACCAACCAAAGAAAAAAATTCCAAGGTTGAGCCAGGAAGGTGTGATCCAGACTAAAGCAAGAAGAACGATCCACGAGGTGTTGGCATCTGCCACACCCTCACTCCCAGCAGAACGACCTTGGCCCAAGAAGAACCATTAGTGTCCTTGAATATTCAAATTTCAGAATGACAGGCACAGAGCTGGCCCAAGGCATATTTACACCTATATCACGCTGCTGGCAGTATCCTGAGGTGTCTTGCTCACTTCCGCTTTTGTCCGGATGGTGTCTTGAGTCTCTCCTGCTGCAGAGGGGTTATGGTACATGGCAAGGACATGGCTGAATCTTCACACCATCCACCAGAGAGGGATGTAAAAAACAGAAGGATTGCCTTCCCTTCAGGTTGAGCTGGAAAGTGCACAGGGAAGGATTCTCATTGGCCCAGCTTGGGACAGGTGCCCATCACTTACCCATTGTGACCAGGACGGTGATGAATGGGGCAAGTATCTCAACAGATCCTCTTTTCCAGTTTCTGTCATAATAAAAAAGGGCAGTTTCCTCTAGAGAAGTTGTTATAAATAGGCTTCCTGTTCTCCAAGTCAAACAGATTCACTCCAAAAAAATTAAAAACAAAAAAATGGGGGACAGGAGGAGGAGAAACAACACATCCACAGAGAACGTGTAGCTCTTCACATGGAGCCTTAAAGAACTGTTTGACCTCAAGTACCTTTCTGGACCTAGACTGTTGACACAAAGAATGTTTTAAAATATTTATTTCCAATTTCAAATATGTCTGTGGACTATGTAAGTGTCTTGTGCCGAAGGGGGCCAGAAGAGGGAAATGAGAAATCCTGAGACTGGAGTTATGGAAGTTCATTAGCTGCCATGTGGGTGTTGGGAATTGAACCCAGGTCCTCTGAAAAAAATGCTCTTAGCCACTGAGTCACCTCTCCAGCCTATCAAACAATTTGAATGTTAGTGAGAGAAGTCCTAATGGCTGACCAGTGCAGAGACAAGGCACCTGCTTGCAGCACCTCATGTGACGTCCAGCTCCGTGCTCTTGGTGTGGCCATGTAGGCCTTTCTCAAATGTTCATGCCACATCCTCCCTTCCTTTGGATCACACTGCCCCAATCACTGCTAGGAAGATAGGAGACCATTTATATTCAGACAGAGCTGGGAGGTGGGAAACTACATGATACCAAACAACTTTGAGCATCAAGAGGGAAGTAAAAACAATGCTTATAAATTGCAGACCGTTGAGTTGCAGAGATACAGTTCTGTTCTGAAAAGAGGAGGGCATCTTCAAAAACTGGTAGAGGAATATTTCAAATGGGATAAACAGCTATGTGAAAGCTGCCCTAGAGCAAATTGGAGGTCAGCACAATACCCAGTCATTCACTTGTTTAAGCCTGGGAGAATGCATGCATGTGAGCACACACACACACACACACACACACACACACACACACACACACACTGCTTTTTCATGCATACATATTTACACACAATATACATAAAGAATGACCTCCTCCCACTCTACCCTTCTGCTGCCTGCAACGGTAACATTTCCTGAAGATTTTATTTTATTACAAAAGCCACAAAATGAAATTCTAATCAATAATAGTTTCCAGAATGGTGAGGGGGGAAAAAAAGGAATTGAATACATTCATAGGTAAAAGATGCTATTATCTCAGTTCAGTAACTATGAAAGGGAAATAGATGAAAAAATCCGGGTTTTATATTAAAACCCAGCACAGCTGTAGAGTTACATAATAAAGCATTGCCTGTATCCATGGAAATGAGAGTAATTGATGCACCACAAGTTATTTTTATAAACCCAAACAAAAAATTCAATCAGAAATGTCTCTCCCCATTTTGGGGGCATTGTATATTTTGTATCTGTACATAATGCCCACATTTAGAGTCTGAATGCACTCTCTATTGATCAGCCTTGCTGAATAGGACGTGTGCTGCCTTTCCCTGAATATTCAGGATTAGAATCCTGCTGCCTAGTTCCCACCTCTTCTCCTCAGACTTCTTCTGAATACATTACACAGTACTTTAAAATCCAGGCAGTGCTGACTTGAGGGAGAGTAAGGGAGCTGGGTTCCTGGTTTTGGAGGTGTCAGAGGGGCCAAATTTGAAGAGAAGAGCTCTTCAGAAAGCATGGACTTGCATGCCAACACCACGCCCAGTGCCAGCAACCCTCATTTTCCCAGCCAGTACACACACATCCTTAGTGCCTAGAAGAAACCTAAGCACACAATGAGCCTTCCAAAACATTCAGGGCTTAAGGCTCATTAATCACCACAGTTTGCTTGGCAAAGGATTACTGAAGATCCCGGTTACAATGATATTCTAGGGTCACGTTCCAGCCCTGTATTGGCTCTGCAGAGGAAACACATAGGAATCTGTAGAATGAATTCATCTCTCCAAGAGAGCTCTTGCCATTAAGAGCTGGGACGAAGGTCTCCTTCTCTTCTTTGTTTGATATCAGCTCTCACTCCTTTGAAATTCTTAATAATTTTTAACAAACAGGCTTTTGTTATCCATTTGCACTGGGTACAAACTTTGTGTTGATAGAGGATCCTGCAAAGATATGAAAGTTTAGAGCTACATTTAGCAAGTAGACTTGGACGAGAATTGTAGCTCTATCACTTAACTGTCTAGAAGATCTTAGCAAGTCAAACCTCCGAGCCTCTGTGTACTCTTCTATGAAAGGAGGATAATAGCAATATTGACATGAGAAGTTGCTATGAAAATTACATGGCAAAATATTTTTATGAGCTCATGCTATGAAGCAGAGCAAAGCCCTGCTCAGTGAACACAATTGATGTTCAAGTCGCCCTGAGTAAAAGAAGGACCTGAAGGAGTGAGAAGGTTACAACTGAAGGCTGGCGAGGACTAACTAGGCTCTTGCAGTACCAGCACTGAGTGACTGTGCAAATTGCTTTAACCAAAATGGCCATATTGCAGATTGGTCTTAGAAGCCACTCAGACAAGCTCTTACCTCCAGCATCACACCATCTCATGCTAGAATCTGCTCAGTGGAAGGCTGTGCAAGGAGAGTAGAGAAGCTGTCGGCCCATTCGCTGTTACTTTCAGATCCACTGGCCACAAAGTGGACTTGAGCTATCTTGGGACAGGTGACAAGATGACAGAGAATGGAGAGTTCCAATCCCCATGGCCACGTATGTACAGATTTTCATATCTCTAGATCAGTTTCCTACAAGTAGTGTCACAAAATCATACAGTAATTTTGCTGTTGACTTTTTGAATAACGGATAAGCTGTTTCTTTGCTGCAGTTGTTCCATTTTACAATCCTGCTTCCAGAAATCTGTTTTCTCTACATCCCTAACAATATTCATTATTTTTAGATTCGGCCATTGTAACAGGCATGAAATGATCCCTCGTTAGGGTGCTGATTTCTGCTTTCTTGGTGACTAATGATTATTTTTTCCAGGCACTTATTGGCCATTAAAAAAAAATCTTTTGAAGGAAAATATTTATTCATCTCTAACACTCACTTTTAAAAAATTGATACCATTTGCTGAAAAACTATTCTTTAACCATTGTATGACCTTGGGACCCTCCTCAAAAATTAATTCATCACAGTGCATGAGAGTGTCTGAACTCTTAATTCCATCTCACTTCTCCATGTTTGTCCTATATTAATACCACAATGTCTTGATTACTGTCACATTGCAGTGAATTTTGAAATGTGGGAACATAAGTCCATAAACCTTTCTTTTCTCAGAATTTCTTTTAATATTCTGGTTCCTTGGGTTTCCAAGTAAATTACAGGATCATCTGTCAGTTTTCCTGGAAGGTAACCTGAACATTGGTAAGATTTCATTGCATCTCTAAAGTGTTTTGGACAGTATTGCCTGGTAACAATAAATCTTCTAATCCATGAACATATCTTTCTGTTGATTCAGATGTTAATTTTTAAATAATGTTTGTAGTTTCCTTAATACAATGATTGTGGTTTTGTTTAATTTTAAGCAGTTCATGACTTTGAACTGTGTTAATTTGAATTGTTTTTGTGTTTCCATTTCCAGATTGTTCATTCCTCCTATATAAAAATACAGCTGGTTTTAAAGTTTTATTTTTATGATGTGTGTGTGTGTGTGTGTGTGTGTGTGTTTGGGTATAGGTATATAAGTACAGTTGCCCACAAAGGCCAGAGGAGTTGGATCCACCTGGAGTAGGAGTTTCAAGTGGTTTCCAGAAGCCTGTGCTGGGGATGGAACTCAGTTCCTCTGGAGTACATGTTCTTAACTGCTGAGTTATATCTCAAGCCTTTGTTTTAATTTTTTTTAATCCCATTGTATGTGTGCATATGTGCATGGTGTGTGTTGGGAGTTGTGTTATTGCCATGGAAATCCTGTGGAGATTGGGCTACAGCTCTAAGAGGAAGGTTCAGACTCAGGTTTCTCTGGCCGGCTCCTTGGCTCTTGGGGCTGTCTCATTCATCCACCCTCATTTTCCAGTCTTCACACTACAGCTTGCAAGCTTTGTGAGCAGTTATTCCTTCTAACAGCTTCTTTTTGGCCACTTAGGAGTTCTAGTACAGGACAACTTCACCTGGGATCAGACAGCTTTGCTCTTTCTCTCCAGCATAGATGCCTTCTATTGCCTTTCCTTGCCTGGTTGTTCCAGCTAGAACCAACAGGATGTGAAAGGAAAGTGAAAAACCATCTTTGTGTTGTAGGAACAAGATTTTGGTAGAAATAAAGAAACATATAATTTTATATCAAGTATTGTGTTAAATATGGGTCCTTAGTAGGTGCTCCTATTTCTTTTAACCAGATAAATTTCTACTTATTTTTGAATCCAGACCTAACCAGATCTTTCCTTTCTTGGTTTGTTTCTGCAGATGTGTGTGATTATTTGACCCATATCTGCTACCCACGGAACTCTTTGGGTACAAAGGCGCTGTCTGTGACCATTTTATTCACAATTCCTGGCACAGGGTCCATGAAAGGATTAATGAATAAATGAATCAAGCTAGCCAACATATATGAAATTAGAATAGGAGGCCATGAGGACCCTTAAAGATCCAGTCTTCCTTGTTTTTAAACCATGGGATTTTGATTGTTTGTTTGTTTTGTTTTTCAATCTTTGCTATGCTTTGGAAGAAAAAGTCCATGTTTACTCTTGAAGTGATGGGGAAGCTTCCATTTTGAAAATGAGCCTTAAGTGGGGAGGATATTATAAATCCTTCCCAACTGACGTTAAATCCACCTTATTCTCACCATTGTGGCTGTAGCTCTCTGTCCACATCCATCCTAAGGGTATGTGTGATTTTTACTGTGTTCATGTCACATACATGTCATTCTTCTCTCCCCCTTTCTCTGTGAAGGAAAAAGCCATGCTTGGTCTGTCTTGGTCTTCAGAAATTTGTTAATAGAGAAAAGAGCAATAGCCACCAGTAAATAATTTAAGGACCTAATAAAAAATAAAGTTTTGTTTAATTTATTTTCATTGTCAAAGGTTTTGGGGATTTTTTTGTTCTTTTAACACAAGAAAACAATATTGCATTTTAATTATTAGCAAAAAAAATGTTTTAATGGCATTATAGGCAAAATTCCTATCTGCTCATAGCCACAGTAGTCTTGTAGTAGATCTTGTAGTCTAATCAATGGGGACCACATATCTTCTTCAGCCAAAATCATAGTAAGCATTTTCTTTATCCATGTTTATCCAAGCCATTTTCATCTGCCCAGAATAACTGTATCTTTCTTCCTGTATATTTAAGGGACAGTTAAAGTTTTACCTGGTTCCTGAAGACATTCTGTCACACCATTCCACCCAGAGAAGGTTGCTGAGCTTCCATCCCTGCCACTGACTTAGCATTGACCTCCTGCATGTCCGACAGCTGCTCCAGCCAACCTCAAGCTCCTTGAAGTCTTTAGCCTCATCCAACTTGCTGGGTTAGTCACTGCTCTCCTTTCTGTGACAAAATGCCAGACACAAACAGGGAGATGCTTACTGAAAGTCCAAAAGAGTCGTCTTGATTTTAACAACTCCCTGGTGATGTGTTCTTTTCTATCTCTCTTGTACCATTTGCAGATGTAAGTTTACATGCACTGATTGATATTAAAGTTATCTTTCTTACATACTAGCATACAAGCACTTTCTGATACTGTGGAACTTGTTATGTTCACCTCTACCCCTCTATATTAATTTTCTCTTGATGGATAGTATATTCTTATGCTCATTTTAGCTGAGCACAAAGCTACCTCATGGTTTCTGGTCCTCACAAGCCTTCACTTGGGATCCTCTTCTAAGGTGGCTGGCTATTGGCTGAATTCATTTCCTTGCATTTGAAGTTCTGATGTCACATTATCCTGCTAATTGTTGGCCAGGAAGTACAGCTGCTAGGGGCTCCCAGGAGAGTTCAATTGTCCCCAGATTGATTTGGGCTCATAGTTTCAGAGGTGTCAATCCCTAGTCACTGGCTGTATTGATTTTGGAACATGGTGAGGCAGATCACCATAATGGGGAGAACATATGAAGGATGCTCACTTTACTAAGAGCCATGAAATGGAGAAGAAAGGAGGAATTGGGGACCAGATATCACCTTTACAGTCAGGTCCCTGGATTCCTAGTTCTTCCAGCAAGGTTGTATCTCCAACTCCTTCAGGAGCTTTTCAGAACAGTGCGACCATCTTGGGACATGAGACAGTGCAGAAAGTTTCATACTAAAAACCTAACGATTCCTTTCAACAGCCTTGGCAAATTCAGGCTCACAGTGCGGACAAATGGGAAAATTATCTTGACATACACAGAGATGTTTCATTACAAAACTGTCACTGCTCACTCTTCATGGTCCTGAGCACCCAGGTCTGACTCCCCAGAGTACACACATACCTACTCTTTACTTGGCATTACCTTGCCACACTTTTTTGCTAATAAATTAATGTGCTGGTTAGACTTGTGTCAACTTGACACAAACTCCAGTAATCTGGGAAGAGAGATCCTCAATTGAGAAAATGCCTCCAGCACACTGGCTTGTAGGCCAATCTACGAGGCATCTTTTTGCTTGAGGATCATGGCGGAGAGCCCAGCGCACTGGGGTTGGTGCCACCCTTAGGAAGGTGTCCAGAGTTATCACAAAGCAAGGTAAGGAGCCATGGGGAGCAAGCTGTGAGTAGCAATCCCTAATGGTCTCCGCTTAGGTTCTTGTCTCCAGGTCCCCGCCATGAGGTCTTCCCATGAATTCCCTTCAGGATGAACAAAAAGCTACATGATGGAATAAATCATTTCCTCCACAAGTTGAGTTTGGCTATGGTGTTTATCACAAGATAAAAGTAAACTAATATAATGAGTAATCTGCTCTAACTTATTAATTTCTATAGATTCTGACTCCACATATTACAGTAATAAAAAAACATAGCCATGCCCAGATTCCCTGTATTTTTCTCTCTCCTACTCCCACAAAAGGAATATTGGACAGCATGGGCTATCTCATACTCATGTTGAGGATTCTTTGGTCTTTGGAAAAATACATTGCACATTAAGGAATTGATACTAATGGAGAAGTATTAGAGCATTGACACCAAAGATGGAAGGCTGGATGAAAAGAGCTTAAGACACAAAAAAGTTAAAAATATTTCTTAATGTGGACACGACCTACAACATAAACTTATCTTGGACATGGGAAATCATAATAATTTCTACCTTAGTCTCTTCAGAATGTTTCAAAATTCCAGAGGAAGAGATGGAGTACAGCATTTCAAGGGGAAAAAAATCCAACATAATTGGTCATAAAACATTTGCTTAAGATTTATTGTTATTCCCCAAAAGCACAGTCTTTCTAAAGTCTAGATGAGGAGCATTGCCTCAGGACTAGAGCATGTGCTGTCACGTGTTGGTTAACCAGCTCTCAAAACAAACACATCATGATAAGCTAATCCTTACACATAAGACCCCTAATTTGCAGTACCTACTCTTTTCAGTCTGATCAATATCAAAACAAGGACCATTTTTAAGTACAGCCAGCTTGCCAAATCCCCGTGTGTTGTATAAACCATTCCTGAACAGCACTGTCTTCTGTATGTCACCCCACAGAGAGGATTGAGATATACAACTCCCTCTGCCTAACATCTGTGAGTCTCTGGTCTAGCTTTGACCTGGACATTCATGCTTCGATTAATTGCTTTGAGTTTTTCTTTTCCAATAGAAATCTGATAGCTATGGTGAGCCCATAAGAATAAAACCCTTGTTTCCCAAAGGTTTATTTCTCAAGGATTGATAGGTAAAAATGCCCCAACCATAGCATCTACTCTAAAGTTTTTGTTACACTCTCAAGACCCACACACTAATCAGATTCTTGGGTAATTTTTTTCAACATTAAAGCATTTGTGGCTAGACACAACTAGTCTTTCAAGATAGTTAAAGACCATTATCAAAAAGAAAAAAAAAATTCCCACTCCCACAAAAATTCTTTTGATGGAACAAGATAAAATTGCTCTCAAATTTTGTATTATTTATGAGCAAATCACAATTCATAGGGGGAGAGGTCAGTGAAGAGAGATGAAAGCATAGTGTGGGAACACAGGCTTGGGTTATGGACAGTGTGTACTGGGAACGTTCGCCTCTTCCTAACACAGTGTGTAAACAGCTCTGTGATGTGCCTCATTTGGTAGCGAGGCCTGCCATGCTCTGCAGAGATTTCTGCCTCTGGGTATGGATGAAGTCTTCAAGGCTTAGGTATGTTTTTCAAGCAAAGTATAAGAAAGAACCTGGACTAAATGCAAAAAAAAAAAAAAAAAAAAAAAAAAGAGTAAAAAGTATTCTTAATTAATATTTTTGTGAAGAAGGAGCCACTTTCTGATATCAGGTCCCCCAAGGACTCAGAAGACATCATGCTCTGTGCAGTTCACTTGAGTTTGGCCACTGGATTTTTCTTTCAAATTGTATTCAAGTATCTGGCTATAGCTCCATATTCATAGTCATTCTCTCTCTGTCTCTCTATCTCTCTATCTCTCTGATTCTGCCTCTCTCTCTCTCTCTCAACTGTAGCACCTCTTTCCCACTTTGCCTGGATTCTTCAGAGTCTAAAATCCTGAAATTATAAAGGATGAAACGTTAGCTTTCTGCAGCTTCCTGACTGACGCGTACCTGTAGATGGTCGTTGCAGTCGTTCTCACATGTTTCCATAATTCCTGTCTCTTAAAACCCCCCCAATACCTTTTAGAATCTGGTTGGGAAAGCACACAAATCCATGGTGTGATTTTTGACCAAGAACGTGTGCCTGCCTGGGCTCCAGCCCTTCTCCTGCCACGCCTCCACCTACTGCATCTCACTACCTAGAAAACCTCAAGCAACTTCTCTACCCTTCTGAAGTCTTCCCATCTCTACACTGGGCACACAGTAACATTATGCATTCTCTTTATCTGGTTCACATGCACCCATAATGGGACTGTGAATTTTCCCCAGCCAGAAGGCATCTCCTTTCTTGTCTTCCAGCAGACGTGATTAGATGTATCCCTCATCTCATCATCCTCACTGAATTGGAGCCTATTTGAAGTGTCCAATTCATCATATTCATAGTCATTCATCACAGCCGTAGAGTGCCTGACAGCACCTAGGAGGATGCCCTGCAAGCTGGGACCTCTCAGGGGCAGGTGGCACATCTGCCTTCTTCACTAAACCTTTGGTTTGCTGCACAATGCTTGATAAAACTAGATGTGCAGTAAATACTGGTTGGACATAAATTTGGAACATCAGTAACAGGGTAATCTGTTTCGTGAGAAGCTATGCATAAATCAGCTGGGCCACAGAGTTCTCGAAAGTTGGTGTTCACCATTATGTGCCTGGTGTTCAGTCTGTTCACGGTCAGAAAATGACCAGTAGGCAAATTACTGAATCATCAATCAGTCTGGTGGCCTAGCATAGCTCCCGTTGCATTATGGTAAGCAACTCAAAATCTAAAAGTGCTGTTTGGTGGAGCTTCAGGAGCATCATGCTCCTAGAAGCAATGGCACAGACACCATGCAGTCGGTCCCTGAATAAGTGACTTACAGGCATGACAACTTGGCTCACTGGGAGGATACTGGCAATGCCTGGAGACATTTTTGGTCATCAGCATAGCACTGGAGGACTGTTATGAGCACCTTAGCAGATACAGTCCAGGGACACTGCTAAACATCCTACAGTGAAGGATGCAGTGTATCAATAGTTTAGACATTGGCAAAGGCTGCTATAAGCAATCAGTTATGAGAGGCAGATTATTTCAAGGTAACATGCTAAAATGTGGATGGAGACTTTCTGTGTAGTGGTCTGTCTCATTTACATAGCCAAGGAAAGTCTGGATAGAAAGGACACACTAGAGATCAAGTCTGAACCATTTGTTCTATTTAACCATTTTGTGTTGCTTTGCTTTGATTTCTTGAGACAAAGCCTCTCTGTGTAGCATTGCTGACCTGAACCTCCATGTAGACCAGGCTGGCCTCAAACTCACAGAGATCCACCCACCTCTGCCTACCAAGTGATGGGATTAAAAGCATATGCCACATGCTTGACTTTGAACTCTTTATTCAGGGTACCAGGTTCTGAAGGAAAAAAAGAATGGTCTAGGTCACATGGCTGGTGAATAGCAGGCCGGTAGAAGAAGCCAAGCCCCTGATTCTCATGCCGTTCATTCTCCTCGCTCCTTTCCAAGTGCCAGACTCCATTTAGTCTCCCCACTGGTTCAGGCCTATAGGCCTAGGTTTGACAGCCTGTTACTCTTGGATTTGGGCTTTGTTCCTAAATTACTAGCATTCAAGTTTTGTGTCAGTTACTCTCCCATATCTTCAAAGCACCTCTATAACCTTTTCTTAAATACATTTTGGTAAACAAATCTTTTTTCAGTGCCATAGGGAAGCTGATATAATTTTCCATAACTTTGAAGGATCTAAAGCTGGCTGTTGCTAAAATTCCTTCCCAGGGGAAGATTTAAATAACACCAACCCCTCCTCCTAAAATCCCAACAACAAGCCAAGGTACAATTCCAGCAAAGTTCACTCTGGGAACCAATGGGTTTATTGGGCTTCCTTGTAGCGTATAGGTAAGTGGCTACTTACAGACCTGTGGGTGAAAGCTTTTACCCAGCAGGGACAAGGACAAGAGGGTTCTCAGAGCTGCATAGGTGGAGCTCCCTCTCCTAGTCCTTTCCCACCTATGTGCTCTAGCATCTACCCCCAAGGGTCCAAGACCACCTGTAATTAGGACAGAAATGCATGCATCTGGTTGGGAAGGGTGGCTGGATACTCAGGTTAGGGTCCCATGTCCTCCGTCATTCCTCCTTCTAGGAGAGAAAGAAAACAGTAACCAGATAATGATGATCCTTTGCAAGCAGGCCTCCTGAAAATGGTAGGATTTGAGTTCAAAGGATAGTCCTGAATGACACTCACTGGCACAATGCAAACCAAAACGCTGTTCAATGCTACCTTGTCCATGCTGTTCTTTCAAGTATCTGGGCATGACTCTTGCCTTGAGTTTTATTTAAAAGGGGAAAAACACAAGTGGGAGAGGTATTTGTAAGACATACTGTTATCCAACAGAAGCTTTCTGTTTTAAACTAATACAGTATTTCCAATAAAGCAAGTGATACATATAGAGAGAAAAAATTTAATGAATTTCTTTTCTAGACCAGCTTTTCCATTTTATTTATTGCTCAACCTATGCACCACTTCAAATCACTGTGCATTCTCTCAGTAGCATGTGTTAATATGAGCAAGAACGAGCAGAACAACCTCTGGCTGCAGAGACTAACACCCTGCTTTGCCCTCCTAAGCGAAAAGAATGCGGGAACCACGACCCTTCTTCCTTCTTGTGCCACATGCAATTAAATGGGAACATTAAACTAGGAATCATTCACTGTGTTACAATCTTTCACAGGATACACCTCAGGTAATAGAAGGGCAAGGCAGGAAAATTCTATGACTCATGAGATCCTCCCCTTGTTGTTTAAAAAAAAAACTTTCCCCTTTAAGGGTAGATATAATTATTTGACCTGTGACTATTATATTTTATGGCCAAAGGGAGATTATCCTTCGAGCCTGAGCTACTCATAGGAGCCTTTTAAAATCAGATTTGTTTGCTTGGTGCTGAAAAGGAAGTCAGATAGACAGATCAGAGTAAACATCAACATTGTAAACTACCCAGGAAGCTACACAGAGAGCAACCACAGGCAGCCCCTAGCAGCCACAGTTCCTGGCCAGCAGCTAGCAGGATAATGTGGCATCAGTCCAGCCAACAGCCAGGAAGTTCGTAAGAGGATCCAGAGTGAAGACTTGTGAGCCTCAGAAGCCATGACATAGCATTGTGCTAAGATGGGATGGACAGAAGATTATTTTATACAGCAAGGGAAAAATTAATATAAAGGAATAGTGGCGAATATGGCAAGTTTCCTGATATCAGAAAACTTCCGTTCTAGCCCTGAAGAAGCATATATAACATATTCTTTCGGGAACCTTAGTTTTCATTGGGGAGTATAAAGTTTGCATCTGCAAAGGTTACAAGAAAATTAGCAAAAGCAATATGGCTAAAGAGAATTTTTAAAAATCAAGTAAATTCTCTTAGAATTTCAACCATCATTAGCTGGGCGGAGCAGGTTCTTGCTTGGCCTTGGACACGAGTCCTGGGTTATACAGGCCCCGGGTTCAGTCCACTCGTCAGACTAGGAGAGAGAAGGTACCAATAGCAGAGCCCACTTCAGGCAGTCTGCGGCCGCCAGCAGAGCTAGGACTCCACACACACCTCCCTTGACGCTGTACCCAGTGTTAGGGCCACTGAAGGTAGGGCCCCTCAGAGTTCCATTTACCATTCAGGTGTACAAGTTTTAAAACTAGTGCAAAGCTGGTAACTAAAATCTTCTAACCTCCTACACTGGCGAAGGAGCTTAATAAAAGATTTAATGAGGACTTCTCCCCCCAGAGACAAGCTCATGTTACTTTGCTCCATTTGGGGCACCTGTGCAAGGATGGCCCCCTTCGGAGCTCTGATAAGACCTGTGAAGGCCTCAGTCGTGACTCTGCGGAGGTCAGCTTCTCCCTTTGCTCTATCCTTCTTCCTTACTGTCCGGTAGGAGTGCCCCCCAAGAACATTCCCAGGGGAGCCAGGCCAGAAGTGCCACCCTCTCGTCCTTGAGTCACCTGTGAAATGTCCCGCAGGTGCCTCTTCTGATCTGCACCCTTAGCTCCTGATCCTTCATTCCTCAGCCTGCCACCTGCTGGTGCATACCTGGTCGCTTCCAAGCTAAGAGTCAGGTGAAAAGTGTCACCATTCTCTCTTGTTGCTTGTCACCCTGGAGACCAAACTCAGCCCGGAGCAGGCTAGGCAAGCACTTCACCCCTGAAATACATAGTCAGCACCCACCATCACCTACTTATTAAAGCTCAGGAGATGCATCTCTTTCTGGCAATTGTCCACAGGAGCAAACACTCACTGAGAGGGACTAGCTCTGTTTACAGATCACATTTAGCACACACACACACACACACACACACACACACACACACACACATACATACATACACATACATACATACATTTAATTATGTGTAATGAAAGCATCTATGTCACCTGCTGGCCAACCTTGTTTGGGACTTTCTTATCATGAATATCACTGTAGCCTATTATTCCTCCTTGGCAGATTGGACAAGTTTCAAGGCTAATAAAAATGTTCCGGCAAATTGCTATTTTGAAAGTGATTGAAGGCAATGTCCCACTCACAGCATATGTTTGACCTTTTGGGGGAGGAAAAGTAGAAAAGGCTTGTGGAAGCCTTGTGTTGTGCTAGTTCTCCTGACAGCTCCGCGTTGCTTGGCCCGTGATGAGTTGCTCTAAGCACCACTGAGTCAAGCCTTGCTTTCCGAAGTCTTTCTCTCTCCACTTGGACTCATCACGTTAAATAATAATGAAAATAGCCCTAACTCAGTAAAAAGCTGCGTTTTTGCTGTCATACTCAGCACACTGCCCTCTGCATGAATGCTCATACTCAATGTGCATAATAGCCCTGCTGGTCAGTATTTCTGTTTTGTGGGAAATGGAAAGAGGGAACTGAGATTTAGAGAAACTAAGTAACTTGCCCCAAGTCAAAATATTTCAGGGGTGGAACCTGGATGAAAACTGAGGGCTTGTCCTACCAACCATCTCAAGACCATCTTTAGTGATGTCTATAGGGGACCATGGCAGCTTCCAACAGGGTCCTGTTTTGATCTCCAGAAGGCCACCTGTCCATGCAGAGAAGGCAGCAGCTTTGGAGGAATGCATAATCCCACAAAGATCCCTTACTGGGTGGCTCATGAGAGCTTTTGAGCAAAGATCCCAGCTCTCTGGGCAGTAAGGTAGGAAAGGACCATCCTAAGGATTTCTGTGCTTGTCAGCATTGCTTTCTGTTCTTAAGCTTCAGCCACCCACTAGCCAAGGGGCTAGGAACACTCTTTTATTGGTCACTTTCTCTTTCCTGAATCACATCTCCACTTCCTAAGTAGTACCCTATGCCCCTTGCTCCAGTGAACTATTTGCACTTGGATATCTGGCTCAAAGCCATTCCTGGAATAAGTAAGTAAATCTTCCTGGGAACAGTGGGGCCTGGGGATGGGGGTAGTATTGAGTAGACTCATGCTTCTCCTTTGGTGACATCAATGACTTTGGGTAATTCTACATGTTACACTGGTCCTAAACCTTAGGCTAGCACTCAACTAACCTCTTACAAGGAAATCCTCCTTAAGGAAAACCAAGAGTTTTTATACCCTTTCATCATATATTTAAGACTTCTAGAGGTTTAAGGGAACTCAGACCAGCCTCAGGTCTGATATCCAACCCCTCCCCACCCACACACCAAGATAATACACTATTTGGTCCAAGGTCAAGTTCACAGAGTCTGCCTTTAATCTCTCTACTGTCTTACTTAAAAGCCTTGTCACCTGTGACAAAATTCCTCATTTCTCGGTGACATTTAACCTCAGTAAAAAAAAATCATGACATCTGCTTTTTGAAGTTGTCGAAAGTAAAGTTTTATTCGTATAGTGTTTACACACTGGTAGGTATAAAGTAAGTACATGGCGCCAATTATTAGAGCACCAAGTATTATTCTTTTTGAAAGGAGATAGATAATAAAGACTTAAGCTTTGAGGTGACATTGTTGTTATTGTTGTTGTCATTGTTGCTATTGTTGTTGTCATTGTTAACTGTTGAGGAAGAGATTATGGGATAAGAGCTGAAGAAATCAAAGGCACTACTTAATTTTCACCTGTTGGACTCATTCTGCCATTTATAGGACTGCAGTCAAACCAAAAGCATCACAGCAAATTGTCAGTTTGCTGGCATATTGTCATGTGTGATACATCATGATAAAATTCAGATCTTCTTAAAAAGAGGATGGAGGATTGTGCTCCCCTAGACTAACACTTTCTCTTTGGAGGAAGAGGTAAGACTGTCCCATAAGCCAAGCCCACTCAACTGAGCTCCCTCTCCCCCACCCCACCTCTATAGACTCATTTTCCACTTTGGACAGCCTGCCCTCCTAACACCCAGTCTAGTCTGCTTCCTGTGCAGTAATTTCTACCACCTCCCAGTGAACTCCTTTCCTGGCAATTCTACCCCAGAAGGGACATTAGAGGCTTTATTTCTGCTTGAGGTCATGTATTGAGCTTGACTCCTCTCCTCCATGATTCCTTGAATCCTTGTTATCTCTTTCCTTCCTGAATCACCATTGTACTCAGAAATGCTTAGCTGTGTATCAAAAGGACCTGGGCATGGATACCTCTGTTACCTAACACAGGCATGCAATCCCTCTGCACCCCAGTTCTCATGTATGTAACCCATCACTCATTCTCTCATGGGTCTCATTTCTAGGCACCTTTACTTAGTAGAATAACTGAGATACGTGTCAGAGCAGGGCTCACTGGTCTTTTGAAAGGAGATAGATAATAAAGACTTAAGCTTTGAGGTGACATATGGCGTTACTCACAACTGTTCTACTACAGGTGATACATAAACAAATGAGCTTGGATGTGTTCCAGTGCAATTTATTCACAAATGAAGTGGGTGGCCCCTGACTCCTGTTCTACAGTATTTCATAGGATCCTCAGAGTTGGTCCCAGTTGTCACTCAATTCACTGATTAACATACTTTCTTTTCTTTTTCTTCCTCAGCCTCCCTAGAGTACTCTGTGACCATACTATATACTGGTCTTAGCTTTGCTGTAGAAGAAATCCTAGCTGAGACCAATAGGCTTCAAAGGTCAAGTGTAAGATATCATGAAGTCATATGATAGAAAAATTATCCAGCCTGATGGAGTCACTAGGGTGGGGAGAGGGGTCCAGGCAAAGGAAATGGCAATTGTATAACTCTAAGCAGAAATCATGGATGTTTGAGAAACCAGAATAAGATCTGAGTAGCTGGAGCATGAGAAGAGGTAGCCATGGCCTAACAGAGTCATTTGACCATAGAGATGGGATCAGACTCCTTGGAGCCAGGTAGGCATGCTAAGATCTTGGATGTAGGTCTGAAAGTATCAGGGAGCCACTGAGGCATCAAAGCAGCCATGTGGAATGACATGTGTATGCACAAAGGCCAAACATGAAGGGCCACTTGGAGCTCTATCTCCCGCTCCCTAGCCAGTACTAGTAACCTGCTTCTCTTGCTATATTCACCCCCATTTAACCCTCAGCAGGTAATCAATAACATCACCCTAAAACAGACTCATCAGCAGTTAAATCCCCTCCACCAACAGGGGACCAAGAGGAAATAACCAATAAAAACACACAATAAAACAATGACAGAGCAAATAAAGCTGCAGTATTTGGGCCTCACTTGACTATTGCTTAGATTTAGGGGAGGATTGGAGAGTAATATTATTGGCTTCTACCAGCTCTATGACAATTATTACTTGACCCTCTGCCTTCCTTCTTTGTATCCTTGTCTTGAAGAACTGATGCTATGAAGTCTAAAAAAGTTGCCCCCTTTGCTGTCATTCCTTACCAGACAAGGAAGAATGACCCATCAACCAGAGCTATTGCTGTGTCTGCATGCTTTCTAGAACTTTCTTCAGTTAGTGTGTAGATGCATGAGAACCCAACATGCTCTGCAGCCTGTGGACTGAGGAAATGGGACATTTTCTCTTACCTCATAAGAATCTACATGGTACTTGGGGGTGGAAGGTGGAATAAATACTCAATGACAAAGGCAAGCTTTCGGTGGGCATACTGCATGGTCACCAGGCTGCTGCTGACACTTCTTCCCAAGAAGTTTAATGGGAATAGTTACCCACATCCCTGTGGGAAGATTCAATCTGTCCCAGCAATAAACCCTTGAGGTAAGTTTTCTTTCTATGATTAATGCCGCTCAGTTACAAGCTACCTGCTTCCTAAGCGTGCCAAAACGCCCTTCTGTCCTCTTAGCCTTCCTGATATGATGTCAATATGAACATATTATATAAGTGTTACTTGAGTTTCTTTTGGGTTGTTTTAAGGAAGTGATATTGTCAATATGGGCATAGCTAAGGCTGGCACATCTGTGAATCCCTACAGTCATTCGGAGGCGGCACTCACTTTCTGAGATTAGATGGACCTTCCCTGCTTGTTCCGTTTTTCCACTATTCTGTTTTGCCGTTATCTAATCTGATTGGTTTGGTGTTTTGTTGTTGTTTGTTTGTAGTGTTTTTTATTTTCAAGGGGTTTCATTTTGTTTTGCTTTATTTGAGATAGGCTATCAGTATGTAACCTGGGCCAGCCTCAAGTGCGCTGTCCTTCTGCCTCAGCCTCTAAAGTGCTAGGATTTCAGGTGTGGGTGGTGCCAGCTTTCACACTACTCTTATGAAAACGGTGAAGTGCATTTCCAGGCCAAGTGGTTGAGGCATCATAAACCCCATAAGGCTAGGAGGCATCTCTTTGCCTAATGCTTCTGTTAGACTTCTTTTCGTTATACCTGACAGAAAATCCATCTCATACCTGCTTAAGCAAAAGGGAAATTATTGGATAAACTCAACTGAGACAACCAAGGCCAGGCTGCCAACCTGTGTGCCTTCTTTCTTTTTGAAGTTGGAAATGTGCTATTTACTACTTTAAGCCAACAGAATTTGAAGAAGATCATTGTTTCAAAAGAAAAAGAACTTCATGAAAATACACCACTTCCTAACAGTGCTGTTGAAATATTTTCCAGCCCCTCCCCCCCAAGTAGCAATTAAATTTCACTCCAATGTGGCTCTTCTTTTCTGTTCCATTTGGTCTGTTGATGTTTACAGTGAGTTCATTTTTAAGCTCATTAGTAGTCATAACTCAAATGCTGCTCAAGCTTTCTGACTGAACTATCTTGGCATCAGGGAAGAGGGAACTATTTCATGGGGACTCGGCTTCTCTCCACTTCTCTGTGTCACAGGAACAGATAGTGACAGTTGTTCTGGACCCAACGTCCCCTCTGCTTTAGTGTTAGGGACTCAATGTTCTCATTAAAAATCCCTGTGTTGTCTCCTTGGCTTTGATTATATCAACACCATCACCGTGCCAACTACAGTGACCAGAAGAACCCTATCTGTGGTCTGGCTTGGATGACAAGTGACATCTGTGACCAGACAGTGCCCTATGCAAGCACATGTGATGGAAAAATGAGGATGTGCTCATTTCAAAAAGATGAAGAGAACAGAAGGTATCTCCCACATTGTGAATCAAACAGATAATTTGATTGTGATTGGCAAGTAGAGTCACTGACTGAAAAATGTGCTCCCTAATTCACTAATGGTTGTTTTCTCTTTTGAAGACAAGACTTAGAAGTCAAATACCTCTATGAGAAAGGAATCCTTCATACTAAACTGTAAATGACTGGTATGAAAATGCTCTGTCTTACTCCATTTGAATTTCAAAACATTCCAAGTTAGCGGTCCAGAAACAATCTAAGTTTATTTCTCACCGTTCTGGAGGCTCAGAAGCCAAGGTCAAGGGGGAAGTCAAATTCTGAGTTTGGTGAAGTCTTGCTTCTTTACCAAGAGCCTCTCTGTAACTTCATAAACTAGAAAAGGAAAGAGATCTCCTTGGGGCCTTTAATAAGAGATGCTATCACCAAAATACTTTGTTTCATAATTTGGGAGCTAGAATTTCAACATACAGTTTTGGAGGAACTCAAGCACTCAGCATAGCAGCACCATCTATTTGTTCAATAAAGTGGAAGAGAGGCAACACAAAGGAAATGGCAAAGAAGAGGAAGATATGCTTCCACTGACATTTTTCTAAGGCTAGCTAGCCCTGCTCTTGTGCATAGGAAAAGCCTCCATATTTTAAGATAAGACTAAAAGAGGCTTCTACAGAAATCCCTGTTTGCCACTAGGAGTAGAAGGAAGAAGTGGAAAATGTAGTCTTTTCCTCAGATGAATTACAGTTTAATTGGAACTCAAGTATATTGTTCATAATCTGTGCTGCATATGTAAAATCTGTGTACTATGGTGCTGTAATGATGTCTGCACGTAAGTGAACTCAGGATAGGTTTCCCTATATTTCTTTGATGTAGTATTAACTCAAGATTGTGATCAGCATTGTGTTCAGGGCTTGAAAACTGCCAAATGTAAATAAATGTCCTCTACTGTAGGATGTTTCACAGACTTTAGCATGTTCAAATCTGCAAAAGAACACAGAATGAAGCACTTCCCAAATATGTTCAATATCAGAGTAGTCTGCAAAAAGAAACACGTAGTGAGAAAAGCAGACTCGGTATCAGACATCTTTCCTTTTTCCAGGCTTGCCTGCATTCATTCAACAAGTCGTTATTGGGCACCAAATGTACGCCTGATCAGCTATTAGAGATACACAAGTTATCAACAAGATTAGTCAAGTTACAAGCCTCTGTTACCCATTAAAATGTATTGAGAGAACAGGCAACATTATAGGAACATAATGACAAAGATTCTAGTCCAACCCAACAGAAGCTCACAAATCAAGGTAACATGAGCCAACAACAATTTGCACATAACACTAGATAGTACCATTGAGGAAACTTGCGAGATCAAACAGCATATGGGAAGAAGGCTACAGGTGGGTAATGGGGAGGCTGTAGGAAAAGCCTTTGTAGGGGAAAAATATACAGCTTGAATCTTAAAAGATACAAGAACAAAACACCAAAGAAGTGGAGTAACTCTAAACGTATGTGACGTGGTGGCAGAGATGAGGAAACTACAAAACTTCCAGGTTCAAGAGAGAGAGCAGCTCCAGGGACCTCTCTAGGGCTCTTGAGGGGAGTTAGGGACCTTGCAGAGTCAAGCACATGAGGAGAAGCACATGCCAGTGAGGTCCTCTCTGTGCATCAGCTCCATGTCTGAGCATCTGGCAAGCCCTGTGCAGGATGGAGAGCCTCAGATGCTCACAGGTCTTAGCCAAAGAACAATGGAGTCTCTGAGGTGTGTTTTCAGGAAATGCAAATTACACATCCCACTTGAAGAGAGGCACTGGGACAGATGTCAAGCCACTGCAAGCTCCTCTGCTCCTTAACATGGCACTTACAAGGGCTGTGAAAAATATAAACTGGATCATTCTCTCAAGACACAAGAGCAATCATAACCATAAAAATTCCTATTCTGCTCAATTCAATCAGTCCCGACAAAGGGACTGATCTTTGTAGCTCAGTCACAAGACTTAAAAAAAAAAATTAAGCAAGGTAGATGGATAGACAGAGACACAACACAGATACAGGCATGCATCCCCAAATAATGTGTACCATTTAATAAGCCATGCAAATAGAACTGCACACACACACACACACACACACACACACACACACACACACACACACACA
>NW_026596034.1:7091515-7142885 GCF_907164565.1 Psammomys obesus
ACACACACACACACACACACACACACACACACACACACACACACACATAAATAGCACCATAGTCAACACCAGAAGCTCCTACGGACTAGAGTATCTGTCTAGTCACCTCAGCACAGCCATTGCTTCCAACAGTACCGTTTAATCCAATCACTTTACAGTCTATAAGAACAGATAAAATGTGTGGACTTCTGGGTGATTTCTTTTAATCACTGGGCTTGTAAGAGCCATGTTACATGTGGGTGACAAACCTGCTCATTCTCATTACATGTAGGACTGTACCATTCCCAACTATACTACTGTGGGTGGGCATTTCCATCCATTTTATCTGAGGGCTGTTATAAATTGCTATCCTATAAATACTTTAATAATATCTCTGTTGATTATGTGATAAATTTCTTTTGATTCTTTCTGGAGTATAGTATGCATCAATTTCTCCAAGAATGAAACACTCCATCTCAGAGAAAAGCTCTTTGAGATCCAGAAAGTCCTAACAAGAGGCTCACTAATACTTCAGAAATAAACAACTGGCAAGTCTTAGGAAGTGCCTGAAACTTGTCACATTCACAAAGCCTATCCTTCCCTAAGGTTATATAAACAATGAAGACTTCTGGGGAGAAGAGACATTATCAGTGATGCAAAGAGCTCCAGGGTTGCAGCTTTCCTGAATCATTGCTCATGCTGGGGTGGGCTTTTGCTGATGCAGTTGCCTTTCAATGATCAACATGACTGTAAGGAACTCCTGTAAATTCATCGGTTCACCACGCTGGATTTGGGTGGAATTGTTACTTGAATCTATCATCATTTCACTGTGTGCGCTAAGTAGCTGTGTGTGTGTGCATAGGCAGCCATGTGTTGTATCTCACAAGGAAAAGTCTCTCACATACTAACTAATGCCTGAGCAGGGACCAACAGAACCAAAGCTGAGTTAGGATGAAGTGGTGACATAACCCACCCCCAGAACAGTTGCTGAGGCTTTCAGGTGAGGTTGACTGTCTGAGGATGGGATGCTCAGGGGAAATCCTGATATGGTTACCTTTTCAGCGTGCTGTATGAGGAAGAGTGTCTTCTTGCCATAGTAGAGGATGTACATTCTCTGCCATGGCTGATAGGACATGCCAGCCAGTCTGAGCTGTCTGAGGATGAACCACCTTTGGAAGAATCCCAGATGGACACCTTCCTCTGCTGGTATGGGACAGTTTGACTTCTTGATCAGCGGAATCCACCTCATGAGTATGGGGACACACCCAAACAGGTGATGAATCAAAGAATGTACTCTGCAGTTCCTTGGAGTAACATGCATGAGATAGATTTTTAAGTAGGCTGTGTATCAGTTGCATGGTGCCTTTCTAGGAAGTAAGAGACAAGGCTCAGCTGTCTTTCCAGAAAGAATTTGCTTGTTTAAAGGAGGATTTACAATGGGAACAAGACATGTGGTTGCTAGTCTCTGATTTGAAAAGGAAAGTAGGTTAAAAAGAGGAGGAGGCAAAGGTGCTGGTTTGCTACTTTTTGTTTTTGGAGAACTAAAAGTTAAAAGAACACACCTGAAACCCATGTTAAAGAGTGCATGATGGCTTCAATGGGAATGGCCCACATGGCCTCATATATTTGAATGTTTGGTCTCCAATTGGTGAAACTGTTTGGGAAGGGTTAAGAGGGGTGGCCTCATTGAAGGAGATGTGTCCCTGGGTTCAGGCCTGAAGGTCTCAAAACCCCATGTTGTTCCCAATTAGCACTCTGTCTCTCTCTGTGTCTCCGTGTCTGTCTCCGTCTTCACCTCTATCCCACCCCAACATCCTGCTTATGAATCGGATGTAAACTCTCAGCTACTACTCCAGTGCTCTTCCTACCTGCTGAATGCTGCACTCCCCACCACGATGCTCATGTTTTAACCCACTGGAACTGTGAGCCCCAGATTAAATAGTTTCTTTTCTAAGTTGCCTTGGTCATGATGTTTTGTCAAGGCAATAGAAGAGTAACTAATATCCTTGGGATCCAAAGAGTTGGAATCTGTGGGAAGAGTCAATAAACAAGGAAGAAGAGAGATAAAATATATAAGATATAGATAGATAGATAGATAGATAGATAGATAGATAGATAGATAGATAGATAGATGATAGATAGATATGAGATAAAATGTATCTATCATGACTAAACTTTAATAAAGAGAAAAGGAAATTCTATGATTCAGCACATTTATGGGATCCATAAAAATTGCCTGAATCAAGAGATCATGATATAGAATGTTCTGTCTCTTAATTGATGGAATTGAGATAGATTTTTATACAGTAAAAGAGCCTGTTACATCCTGGCTCATGAGGCTGTGGGAAATTGTGGCAGATGGAATCCACATCAGTGCTGTGAATCCTGCATGCTACACTGTTAAAATGCCAAGCAAGATGCGACTAGTGGCACAGACTGTTTCCAGTACAACCAACAACTTTCTGACTGGATTTAAAGCTCATCCCACAGGAGTAAATCCATGTCTGCTATTATGTTCCAGGAGAGAAGCCTGTGGCAAGGAATGCTTCAGAGATTATTTTTAGTATGTGTCTTTGTGAGACTACATGTTTTGGGAGTTGTTTTGTTTTTGCTTCTTTATCTGCTAACCTTTTGTTTTATTCTTGGTAGGCAGACATTCTTAATACTTTGATCCATCAACTGTTTTCTTTTATAGGAAGCAATTTGTACTTCCTGTTTTAAGGACCTCTGCTGATTCCAAGGGCTTAGAAGTTTTCTTCTAAAGACTTCACTATGATGTTTTCACACTTAAATAGACAAACTCCCTGGAATTACTATTGTATGGAGTGAGGTATGGGCAAAAACGCAGTTAGTGTTCTGCAGAGGTTGCCAAATTACACCTGGTAAGTTTTAGTACTAAGACCAGGAGATCATTTCTTAAGGAAGATTGCATGGGGTAGAGAAGAAACCATGGATAATAACATCATTAGAGCAGAAGGAGGAGTTCTCATACTTCAGGGCTAAACAGATGGTTCTCCAGAAAGGCTCTTTATGATAGAGCTGAGATGGTCCAACACACCGTTTGGATGTACATACAATGGAAACGAAATCATTCCTTTAGAGGCATTTGTATTCATTGTTGCACTGCTCGTAACAGCTAAGACAAAGAAACATCTAAGAGTCTGTGGCTAGAGGAATGGATAAAGAAAATGTGGGAGATGTGTATCTACACAAACGTATGGAGAGGCAATGAAATATTATTCACTTAATTTTTTAAAAGGAAATTCTGTCATTTCTGACAACATGGATGAACAGGATGTGGAGCACATCCTGCTAAGTGTGATAAGCGACATGCAGAAACACATGTGGCACACAGTCTCACATAGACGTTGAATCTGAACAAGTCAACTCACGGGACCAGCAGGTACCATGGTAATTGTCATGAGATAGAGTGTGGGGAAAATGGAGAGAGGTAAGTCAAAGGTAACAAACAGACTGTAAGATCAGTGTGGACTGGGAACCTACACTACAGTTAGCAACGACAATAAATAACCTTACCTTGCACACTTGAAATTTTCTTAGATGATAGATCTTACTTTCTCTCATGACACACATGACCACTTGTGGTGGCAAAAGTCTGTGCCTCCAGCACTCAGGAGTCTGAGGTAGAAGAACTTCCCCACATTCAAAGCCAGCATGGGCCACTAGTGAATACCAGGCTAACTATAGTTACATAGCAAGACTTTGAATCAAACAAAATGCACACATGCTTTCAGCTGTGGGAAGTGGCAAGTGTAATTTGCTTGATTGTAGCCAACGGGTCATAATACAAACACAACAAATCATCTCATTGTACGCAATGTTTTAGTCCTATTTGTTCATTGTATCTCAATAAAGCTAGAAAAATTAATTTAAAAAAACCATCTAAGTCTTTTTGCCACTTTGCTGATCTGTCAGGTTCCCACAGGCATAAAACCCAGTGACCGTCTGTAGCCACCCCATCCCAGCATCCTGTGGTACTGTCCCCATGCATTTGCATATACTGCTCCTTACCAGGGATGGGATGCCTTCTCTGCCTCTCATTCACCTTCTGCCACTCCAACACTGTTCTCCAGAACTCTTTAGTCCCTAAAGAGGTTCGTGGTTCTATCATTTCCACACTTACTTTCTCCTGTAACATCGTTTACCTGCTTTGTGAGAGCGGCTACATGGCCCTTTCTGTTTCAGTGCAGACCAGTTATTCTTGGAAGGTTTGAAGGTGGGTCTTGTGGCCCATCTTTGTGTTTTCACCATGCCTGGCTTGGGTAAGAACTTACTATGTTGTTTTTTTGGTTTTTTTTCATTGATCACTATTGAGGTGGAATCATAGGAATGACATCAACATCTGAAGCTGAAAATGGGACACTTCTTAAGAAACAGAAAAGATGATAGATACAAGGTTTATGAGCACCACCCTTTTAAATAGAAGGAAATACAGTGGATGGGAGAGTAATGTCAGGGGCAAATTGGTGAGGGGAGAATTTTTATCTATCTATCTATCTATCTATCTATCTATCTATTTGATTTTTTTTGAGACAGGGTTTCTCTATGTAGCCTTGGCTGTCCTAGACTCGCTTTGTAGACCAGGCAGGCCTCAACCTCACCTCCACCTGCCTCTGCCTCCCAAGTACTGAGATTAAAGGAATGTGCCACCACACCCAAAATTTAATACATTTTTAATAAAAATTAATAAATAAATAATAATTTGATAAAAATTTTATTTTTATTAATCATGGAGTAACTGGTACGGACTTGTCCCAGTTGCCATGAAAGTAAAAACAATACTAAAGATAGCTATTTTCAAACAGACACAATATAACCTTCTGTATGATATTTAGAAAGGTAAGAAGGCAAGGATGTATGTGAGTTGAGTCCCTCCTTGCTGGTTAGCTTCAGGAAGGTGAATCCTAAGCAAAACATGATGATCCTATTGACATGAAGATTCAGAGGCCAGAATTTGAGGCTGGAAGAGCCACTGGGGCTTTCCCATCAGAGTTCTAAAGTGGCAGCCCTTTCATTAAGGGATGGCTTCCATGGGTTTCTGCAAAGAAGTACAGTGGCCTTGGTTCAAGGTTAGGCTACACAGGGGCAGAAATGTGAGCCTTCACAATGTAGAGTGAAGAGCCGTTCTGCGAGCCAGTAGGTTAATGACCAAAACAAAACCCAGCAGTCTTCGAGACAAAGCAATACAACCCAAATGTCCCATGCCATATGATCTGGTGTGTAATCAAAAATCACTAAGCCTGAAAAAGTAGGAGGAAAGTGACCCATAACCAAAAGGAATCCATCAGTAACAGGGTCCTGAAATGACTCAGATGTTAGAATTACAGGGAAGGACTGTGAACAGCCATTATAAATATATTCAAATACATGAAGGAAAACATGTGTTAATAAATAAATCTTGGAGCAAAAACAGGGACTATGAAAAGAACTGATTAAGGTAGGAGCCCAGTGCGCTGGTAGAACATTTGCCCAGCAAGCTCAAGGTACTGGCTTTCAACATAGTATGGAAAAAAATAAAGAAGAACTAAATGGAAGTTCTATCATCACTTGAAAGGCAAATGTTTTAAGTGTGAAGTTCATGTGATAGAATGAGTGATAGTGAGTAGAAACTACAGCATCTGACTCTTAGGTCAGAGTAAATGCAATGATTCGATAAGATGATATGTTTGAAAAATTTAACGTCCCAGTGCGTGGAAGTTGATGTGTGCTGGTGCTGTAAACCTGGTCAAGAGCCAGTGGCGGAGCAGGTCACAGGCCCTAAAAGAAGGAGCGTATTACTGTTGCTCTGCGAAGAGGCCATGTGGTTAAACTGCCTTCTAAATGCTTATGTTTATACCCATAGATCAGTGCGGCTCTCAGCCCTGGTCAAGGAAATTCCCCTCTCCAGTGGTCAGCAGTTAATGCAGAGGCCCACAACTGATGGTAAGTGCCCGTTGAGTGCTTAGCTCTAAGAGGGACATCCATATCACCCTCTCCAGTGCTCAGGGAGCATTTCAGAAGAGGAGGCAGAAAGGATGAAAAGGCATGTGGTAGGGAAGAACACTGTCTTTGGGGCATGATGTGGCCATGACACTCATGAACTCACTGCAACTGTGGTTTCCACACACAAGACCCACATGAGATTGAATCAGTCAACAGTCCATCATGCGTGAGGGAGGGACTCATGAGGTCCCAGCCTTTCCTAAGGGACTATGGGCAGTTAATGGTTGCTGGGGGTGGGGAGAGGGGAGTATCTTTTTCTTCGGTGTTGTGGCCACTGATAAGTTTCCTGTGCTTTAGTAAGTAACACTCTCCCCCCCCCCCGCACACACACACCCATGCTTATGCAATTAACCCTAATTAAACTTAGTGAGTAAAAAAAAAAAAAAAAAAAGTCATATTGGGCACAGGATTTAAGTGGAAGCGTGGAGAATGAGTGAGGATAATGGGGGATGAGAATAACAAAATTTGTCTTCATGATGTATGAAAGTATCAAAGAACAACAAAAACAACAAAACTCAGAGGCTTGGTGATTTAAGAAACAGGATAACTATGTCTGGGTACCAGACAAAGAGAAAAAAGCAGATTGAAAATGAGATACAGATGTTAAAAATAAAGATAACATTGTAGAAACTTTCCGAAAAATCATGAAAGAAAGACATAAGAAATTCAGCTAACCTATTCATGATACAGAGAGGCCACAACTAGACAAATTGTATTCAGTCTCATGAACATTTAAAAGAAAAATAGTCCTGAAACATCTAGAGCAAAATGGTGCATTTCATAATATTTCTTATCCAACTTCATACTAAAAGCAGTGACCAAAGACAACAGTTCAGTGTCTTCAGAGTGTTGAATAAAACCACTGTCAATCCAGAGCTTCATATCCAGCAAAGAGTATCCTTCAAACACTGACACAAAATAAATATGCTGTCATATAAATGACGGAGAGTGTGCTGGGAACAAATGTGCACTGTGGGAAAAAACATAATAAAGGGAATTCCTCACGCCGAAGGAACATGATCCATAGCTGAGATCTCTGAGAAGGAATAAACGGTGGGTGTGAGGTACATAACAAAAGGTAGCCCCCGTCTCTGAAGTTCAAGCAGGCAGACACAGAAGAGCGGGGCAAAAGCCACATACAATGAAAGCATATCAACTCCTAGCCTGCCACATCTAACTGTAAGACGGTGAACACGTGAGCCATCCCTTCATTCGCTACTGAGTTTGTGACACACATACATGGATGCTTTCAAAAATTAAGCGAATGCATGCCCAGAGCTTAGCATGGCTTCCAGACACAAGAGAACCTCAAGAGAGCCGTACCTGTACTAGACACTGGAAACTATGGAAGAGGCAAAACTTCAAGTTCAGAGCTATCTCTCTGAATTCAAAACTGTCTAAAGTTTTAATGAATATTTGCTCTTTTTGTTTATCTTTCTTTCTAAAATAAAGATCACAGTTCATAGCATCCATGCTGTTTTATTGTCTTTGATTTTAAATATTCAGAGATGAGCGAGGTGGTGGTGGTACACGCCTTTAATCCCAGCACTCAGGAGCAGAAGTAGGTGGATCTCTGATTACTGGGCCAGCCTGATTTACATAGTGACAGCCAGGACAGCCAGATACATACACAGAGAAACCTTTTCTCATAAACAGCAAAATAGTTTAGCTGTGAGGCTTAGCATCTGCTTTGATCCCCTGCTGGGTGGAGTCTTTCAGAGAACATCTATGGTAGGCTTCCATCCTGTTCCATCTCTTCAACCACTTCCAGTGTCTATTCTATTTACCCTTCTGAATGAGAATTAAGCATCCTCCTTAGGGTCCTCCTTGTTATTTAGCTTCTTTATCCGGTATTATATGACTAATATCCACTTATAAGTGAGTATATTCTATATGTGTCTTTCGGATCCTGGGATACCTCACTCAGGATGATCTTTTCTAGTTCTATACATTTGCCTGCAAATTTCATGATTTTCTTATTTTTAATAGCTGAGTAGTATTCCATTGTGTAAAATGTACCACAATTTCTGTGTCCATTCTTCAGTTGAGAGCTATCTAGATTGTTTCTAGATTCTGACTATTATGAATAAAGCTTCTATGAACATGGTTGTATGGTAGGCCACCTTTCAGGTACATGCCCAGGAGTGGTACAGCTGGATCTCGAGGTAGCACTATTCCCAATTTTCTGAGGAAGCACCACATTGATTTCCAAAGTGGTTGTACAAGTTCACATTCCCACCAGCAATGGAGGAGTGTTCCCGTTTCCCCACATCCTCACCAGCATGTGCTGTCACTTGAGTTTAGGCAAAGAGTGGGGGAATAGAAGAACCTAGAGCAGGAGCTCCACAGGGAGACCAACAGAGGCAACAAATGTGGGCCCATGGCAGCCTACAGAGACTGATGCACCAACCAAGGATCATGCATGAAGAGACCTAGACCTGCTCAGATGTAGCTGATAGGCAGCTCAGTCTCCATGTGCATACCCTAGTAAGGGGAACAGGGCCTGTCTCTGACATGGATTCTGTTGTCCCTTCTTTGATCACTTCCTCCTGGAAGGGGCAGGGGGAATTACCAAGCCACAGTGGAAGAGGATGCAAGCAGTTCTAGTGAGACTTGAGAGGTTGGGGTCAGATGGTAGGGGAGGAGGGCTCCCCCTTTCAAAGAAATATGGGAGGGAATTAGGAGGGAAGAGGGAAGAAGGGTGGGACCAGAAGGAGACAAGACAGGGGGCTATAATCGACATGTAAAGTAAATAAATTATTTTAAAAAGTTAAATTTAAGATAGATTAGGAGACATCCAATTTCAAGGCCACTGGTGACGTCAAGCATTTCAAGGCCTGCTGCTGGGTTCCTCACTTCAGAGGTACCAGAAAGCATGTGCCTCCAGTGCACACAGACGCTCATGTGTGCATGAGGTTTGCCCATGCCTCAGAGTGCAAATCAGCAGAGCGTGTCCTGCTAGCTCCCAGGCTCCCTTCTGCTGCGTGGCCCCGCTCCTGACATTACTATTAGTTTCTAAGTCTCTTGCTTTGAAACCTGAAGTGTCCCTGTAATATATATGTACTGCTACATTTTTTATTTTATCACTGGCCATAAACAGAAATGAACATTTGAAAGCAGAATAAAAGTGAAACAATATTAATGTGATTTAGCTGGAAGGTGCTGACGTCCAGGGGCTCTGAACCTGTGCTGGCAGAGAAAGATGGGGTTAGCATTTTCTCAATGTGAAATTTAGTTCCTCTCATTCTACTTAGTTAAATGCTCTCCATCGACTCATAACCCACCTGCTCTTGTGCCTAGAAAAAGAGGGGTATGTGGGCTTTCTTTCCACTGACCATTTCCTTTGAAGAAGTTACAAAGGGCCATGATCTTTTTACAATTTCTAGACTAAATACACAAATAAGTTCATTATTAAAAGACTTATAAACCGGTGTTTGCCGTCATGTGAGTTCCTGCCTGCACTCCAGTCTCCTTGAAGGGAGAGAGATTGCCTCGACTCTCACCACTACAGTGAACATTCCTACACATGTATGCTACAGAATCCTCCTAAAAGACGGCAACACCCACTGAAAGAAAAGGCACCTGCTGGGGTCCAACCTCAGCTCTAATGATTTACGGAGCCAGAAATACTGGAGGTGAGCCCAGAAGTCTGAGAGCACCCAGGAGCTGCTGCTGATCTCGGGGCTCCTTCTGAGGCAGGGAGGAGAAACCTGACACTCTGTGCCGGGGGCATCACCATGGTAAAATGACACTCAGTTTGTATACATTTACAGTTTGTTTCAAAGTTTTTGTTTGATTATTTGTTTGGGTGTGTGCACGAGCAAGGTCTTAACACATAGCCCAGGCCAGCCTTGAACTCACTGTACAGTCCAGGCTGGCCACATTCTCAGAAACCTGCCTTGGACTTCAAAATGGAAGTCCAAGATGATAGACAAATACCTAGCTGGGCTTCAGATTTTTTATTGAAAAAAATTCTCTCTCACACACACACACACAATAATATTTTCCAACAGGACTGACTCTGTGGTGCTGGCTTTTACTGCACAATTTTTGATTCTATTAAAAATTATTTCCATCAGCAAATTAAAGAAAATGTTTCAGTGAATTAGAATTTAGGAAAAACCTCAAAAATAGGACCATAAAGTTATCAAAACAGTGATGTATTTCCTTCTAGTGAAAGACTCTAGAGCTCCATATCTTCATACTGAATCTTTTTTCTTTTTTTGACATGAGTGGTTAATTAATTGCACTTTTGCTATCAAAAATAACAAACAACAACAAAAAAAAAACAATATAAAAAGAGGCTTGTCACATCGACACAGTCCATCAGGCAGTGTGCGTCTTCCCTTCATGGGATTTCAGCCATCCATCAGATGTGTTAATATTTATGGAATGTTTATGGAAGAAATCTGTTAGGATTAATAAATAATAAAGCTAATATCTTCCTTAAAAATAAATCAAGAGTCTCAGCATAAACTTGCCCATAATTTACTTCATCAATAAAAAAAACAAAACAAAAAAAAAAAAAAACAAGCAAACAGAAAAGCACTAAGCACCCAGGATTTTGTTCCATTACTCAGTAATATTTAACTACTTCCACGTACCTTTTTTTTCCCCCTTAACAATATAAATAAAAATGTCTTGGCAACTTCAACTTTTAGTAATCTTTTTATCAGTCCACATAAGGACAGAAGGATCAGATATAGTTGGTAGCTCACTGGTGGTTTCTTTTTCTGTGATATGAGCCTGAATTGAAGTGTTAAATTTGATAAATATAATGCTAAGATTAAAGCTTCTCTCTTCCAAAATGATACTGAATTTATTATTGTGAGATGTTTTACAGAGTTTATGTATCAGGATTATGAAAACTTTTTAAAATGTATTCAAAAGTTATTTCCAGTCTTAGGTAAGGCATTGAATATTCGTTGACTTTGTCCAAGTGACATGATTCTTTCTACTAGCTAGAAAAATTCTGGAAGAGAGGTTGGAAGTGCAATTTAATTTTTTTTTCAGCATGCAAAGAGAAATGAAATACAAATCTATCAAGTTTTCAAGGGTCATATTTTCTATGATAAAATAGAAAATAAGGAAAAGTACTATTTTTTATTTAAAATAACATAATTTTTTTTTTAATGTGCTAGCAGATCACACCTCCAGAGTTTGTTTGCTTGTTTTTCCCTACTCTGGTACCAAATTACAATTTTCCCCCCAGATTACTGGTCTGGTCTCGGTGATGCCTATGTCCCTGGGAAAAAGGGAGCTAGTTTTCTATTCAAACCTCAATGTTTTCAAAGCTCTGTCTCAAGAGCTAAATTGTACCCGTTGAAGAGATAGTGTGATTAAATGTACTTGAGCTTGGGAGTCACACAGACAGATAAGAGATTCTAATCTGAGCCAAAACAGTCACTTTCTGAACACATATTAGCTAGAGAGAGCTGAAAGAGAGCTTTAAGATCATATTAACCATCCCTAATGTTCTTCCCATTTTGGATCTTGGACTCCTGTAAGTAACTAGTCTAATTATATTCCAAAGGTTTTGAAGCAATTTTATTGTCTTGGGAAAAGTATGAATTGTGCAGGTTTTTGCTGTGTCCAAACTTCACTATCAGCTAACAGGAGCTTGGTTTGGTTTTGTTTTTATAGACAGCATTTATTTTAAATCCATCTGTTAGTCTGTGTTCTGATTGATACATTTAGAATATTTTTGTTGAAGGTCACTACTGATAAATATGGGGTTATACATCAGTTGATTTCAGGTGTGTTCCTGAGTGCCATTTCAATGTACTCATGTGAGACTATGAGCTATGAGACACTGACTTCTGACCAATCAGATAACACCTGACATCGTTGGGTTGAGTATTAAATCCATGTCCACTAACAGAACAGCCTTCGGTTCACCATGCCTGACTTTAGGCTTGTGTCAAGAAGAGCTAGTTCTGGTTAGGGATGCAGCTCAGTCTAGGATGCTCAAGGCTCTAGATGCAGCATACAGCACAACCCAAAACAACAAAGCACTCAACCCCATTATTTTCTCTCTGAATCCCAAATGAAACCTTAATTTAGCCTTCAGGTGAAATCTTTCTTTAACTAGTCAGGTTGTATTTTTTTTATGTTTTGTATTTATGTGTATGTGTTGCCTGCATTCTTATGTTCAGCACATGGCTACAGGTGCCTGCAGAAGCCTGAGAGCATTGGATCCCCTGGAAATGGAGTTGAAAGTAGCTGTGACCTACCTGATACGGGTGCTGGGAGCTGAACCTGGGGCCTCTGAATGAGCAGTAGGTGTTTTTAATTGCTGAGCCATCTTTCTAGCCCACAGAATGGACTTTTATGAACACAATTATTTTAGAAATACTAATATCTCAATCTCTGTTTTGATCTTCAGTGTGTTCAGTGTGTTCAATGTCAACTTTTTCTTAAAACTATGAACTTATCATTGTTTTTCTATCTACACTTAAAACTATGAACTTATCATTGTTTTTCCATATGTTCTTGTGGATTTGTGTTTCCTGTACCAAAATGCCATTAATATAAAGCTACTATTGTTGCTTTAAGCAGTCAATAATTTTTCTCATATACCCACTGTCCTGTCGGTTTGACCCACACTGTCAATGTGACACAGCCAAGAGCCATCTAAGAGGAAAAGTCTCACCTTCAGTAATTGCCTAGATCAGCTTCCTCTGTGGGCACCAATAAGAGGGACTGTCTCGATTATTAACTGATGTGACCAACCAGTGGGAATAATCATTCTGAATGGCTCTGAACAAAAAAGCTAGCTAAGTATGAGCCACTGGAGGAGCTAGCAAGCAACATTCATTCACGGTTCTTGCCCTTGTTAATAGGAAGTGTGAACAAATATAGCTTTTCCTCCATGATTCCTTTTGGAAAGCGTGATCTCTCACAGCAACAGGAAGGTAACTAGAACATACACATGAACACACACACACCTTTTCAAGGGTTCTCTGTCCTTCTTGCAGCTAGAGAGGTTCTCCTCCAGCCTAAGGAAGGTGCTTCTTTCTCACCCTGCTGACAGACAGCTGGGCTGTGTCTGGGATTTATTTATCATGAACAAACAGCTATGACTGTCTGTGATCTCTCTGGAGATACTATTTCTACCTTAAGTAAATTACTGAGCAAAGGTTTGCTACATTGTATAAGTGATTATATTTTAATACATAAGAAAACACCAAATATTTATCACAGTTGTACAGTTCTCCGTTCCCATCAGCAATGATGAGAGTTTCAGTTGTGTGATAGCCTCCCTAACTGTATGTAGTGTTCGTCTGTTGAATTGCAGCCATTCTGCTGAGTAGGCACTAGTTTGATTTACACTTATTTTTTAAATAAATATCTAAATTAAACAATTTCTCATGTTTCTGCCAGTCCTTTCTGTGTGTTTTGTGTGGGTGTGAAGTATAGGTCAAAATATTTTTGGTCATTTTAAGAGATTATCTTCTTATCCTCTTACTGTTGAATTTTAAGAGTTCTTCATATATTCTGTGTTCAAGGCCTTCGATAGATGTGCTGTTTGCTTTCTGTCTGTGGCTTATGTTTCTTCATTCATTCTGTCAGTTTCCAGAAAGAAATTTTTCATTCACCTTTGAAGGATTTTTCTCGGTGTCTAATGCTAAAGTGGTTGATATTTTCTTCTCTTGTTAAAGAAAGATACTTCTCTTTCCTTTTAACTTCCACACCCTCTGTGGAGGACTGCAGTAATTCTTCATGTTGCACTCGCAAGGAATCAGGTTTTTCCACTCTGTTTGGTGGTAAGATTTTTCTTTTGATTTTTCTTTGGTATCAGCAGACTGACTACAGTGTGCCAAGGTGTTGTTTTCATTACTGCAGCTGTCTCTTGTGGGGGATTGTGGGGCTTCTCTGGGTTGAATCCAGAAAATTCCTGGTCAGCAATGAAATCTTTATCACTGTTTCTGTTGCATTTTCTCTCTCCCTTCCTTTGAGCTTTCCACCACATTTAAACTAGGTCATTCTTATTTTGCTCCTCTCCCAGTCTAAGTGACTCTCTTAAACACTTCCTTGTAGTTATAAATCCCCTTTGCTATTTCCACACTGCTGTTAAGCTCACCTACTTAATTCCTTGTTTCCTTTCACATTACTTCATTTCCAAGGGTTCCATGGTACCCTTTCGGCTGTATTCTAGTGGACACTCTTTCTTTACATTAGTTTTTTTCCGCCTTTCCAGTTTTGCTTTCACACATCTATTATCACTTTAAAGCAATTGCTTTGTGTCATCTATGTGCCTGTTTCTATTGACTTTATTTTTTCTTGATTGTGTGTTTCATTCAACTACTCCTAGTGTGTCAGGTGTGTGTCAGATACATGATACTCATACAAAAATAACTTAGAAACAGTAGTTAAGGTTAAGACATGCTCACCAGTCTCAAAGGTTGGTTGAAAGGATGACTATCTGATCAGGTAAGAATTCAGGTTTGTCTGAGCTGTAGCTGCTAGCTTTCGGCAGCCTCTAGTTGGGTATTTCTTAAGGGTAGAGACTTGTCTCACATTATCATCAGCCTCTTTATTTGTCAGAATTACTGCTTCTGTGTGCTAAAGGCATGAATGGCTTCACTTTCCATCCTCAGTCAGGTGGCCAGGTACTCTCAGTTCATAGCAAAAGTCCCTGTGAGAAAAGCTGGTAGATAGAGAAAATGGACTTCCAGATCCAGCTCAGTTTTGCTAACCAATTGTACTAGCATAATTATTCACATTAAATTAGCCAGTTCTTATCCATAATTATATCTGTATTTCCAAAGGCTCCAATTTATTTTCTATTCTGTTTGATTTCTTATCCTTATTCAGTTGCTTTAAATGAATGTCAGCTAAAACAAGGCCTAAATACAAAATAAAATAAATGAAGTTAAAGCAAAGGTTTGCATTAACTGTATCAGACCAATGTTTGTTCTGGGTTTTCCTCAAGGTCTTCAGACTTTTTTCATGAAGTCACATTTTAAAGGTGTTTTTCAATCAGCTTTAGTTTTTTAAGATTAACATCAGAACCTCCAGTGCTGTGAGAACCAAGCATAATTTATTAGTAAAATCGACAGTGGATGGGCAGTTGTCGGCTACTGAATTGAACTCATTTTTCTGGACCAGTTTCTGTAATGAGAAAAATGAAGGAAATAAAATGAGACATTTTAAAAACTAACAGAAATCTTTAATATAATGACTACTGACAAAAGCAATTAAAGAATCCTTTTAAATATTTTAATAGAAATAAATGGGAATGTTCAAATGACAGGCACCCAAGGAAAGGAGGGACATTTGTTAGCTTTAGCTGCCAAATTATTTCTGATTGTTTTTCCTGCACCAAGAAAAGATGTTACAAATTTTAAAACCACTCTAAAAAAATCACCTGAGTTTATCAATGAATAAAGGTGAATTAATATCACCTCTTGTGTTTTTCTAAGTCTTCTCTTACCATCATAAGTAACCCCATAACCTCCTTTGAATCATGTGTTTCCGCTTCTCATTTCAGTGCATGAAGAAATAATGAACGTCAGGGTAGAATGTTCTTTTCACATATTTAAATATTTGTAAGTAATGAATTATAATGCTAAAACTGCATACCCAATGGGAGCAACACTTTAAGGCCATAATTTTAACCAAGAATGATGGTCCAGCACACACTAAGACCTTGTCTTAAAAACAAAACAAATGAAAAGAAGAAAAGTCTCCCAACCCGACGTTTCCAGATATCTTTAAGAACTCTGTATTCTGGTACTACTCATACAGTCTTCAGAGATCAGATCCTAAGACAGCAAAAGCTGTTCCCAAACCCAGTGGAATTCTCATCAGGGCAGGGAGCGTTGATCATTTGCTTCCAGAAACATCCAGGTATTCCTTACACGGCCCAAGGAAGATTTCAAAGTCCGAGAAATTGAGGTTGGGGTGGCGGGATTGTGAAGCTGGGCCTCATGTTCAGTGAGCCCCTAAATCAACAAGAAGATATACTGGAAGTTGTTGGTGGTTTCGTTCCGTGCACCCACAGTTCTCAGCAGTGCCGGCAAGGAATCCTCCTCTGCGCAGACGGTCTTCTCTTAGTGTAAGTTCTAAGTAACAGCTTCATTTTCTGTTAAGTTTGACAATTGAAACGCAAGCCTCAAATTAACACCTTCTTCACTGCCGTGATTTATAAACGCTGCATCCTCCTGTGAGGCAGCTCAGGAACCCCCAGCTGGTAAGGCAGCCCTTCCCACTGGATTCAGCTGTGTGTCAACAGGATGGTTTCACAAAGGTTCAGAACTGCTGGCACTGGCTTCTGTCCTAGTATGCCTCTACCTCCTGCGGTGTGACGTGTTCCTGTGTTGATTTAGTAGATTTAAAATAAACACTCGGAGCAAATACAAAGATGAGAAATTTGGGTTACTTAAATTCTGTCATCTGTGACCACTTGGACTTGACATTAGTGTTTAAAATAATGAAACAGTACAAATGGCTGGGTATAATTTTTGTGTCTGGTCAAAGAAAAATTCAAAAGAATTGAAATATTTTTCAAACTTTTAATGTATCTTTTAAGCTGCAACTTATTCTTTTTAATTTTTTTACTCTTTGCTTTAAAGCTAAAGGAAAAATAATGATTGCTTTTGATTGCAAGTGTATTGCTGGCCATAACTATGGTATTAAGAAAGTGGGGCTCAGGGGACATCAAATATACAACTGACTACAAAATCCTCACTTATGATAAATGTATGTAGTTGCTTGGTATGAGTGTGGTATTGTATGCCTTTTGCCTATCTTAAATCATCACATCCATCAATAAGTTATATGTAATTAAAAAGTTTTAAAAGGACAGGCAAGATGGCTCAGTAGATAAAGGCACTGGCCACTGAGGCTGATGACCTGAGTTTGCTTGATCCACAGAATCTACTCAGGAGAAGGAGAGAACCAACTCCCCAAACTTGTCCTCTCCCCTTTAAATATGTACCACATACATTATCTTTCTCCCTCTCTCCCTCTTCTCCTCCCTCCTCTTTTCCCTCCTTCCCTCTCTCCCTCTCGTCCCATCCTGCACACACACACAAATATAAACACGCCACACGCTAAATGTACTGCATCATCTCACTCGCAGGGAGACTTTGCGCCCAGAGGCTCTGTATTGCTATCATCCTGTTTCCGCAGATGAAGACACTGACGCTTAAAGATGCTGTGGAGGAAGATGAGCTGAGAACTCAGGCAGTCTGACTCCAGAAGCTGTGCCATTACCCACAATGCCACTCTGCCTCTCAACAGCGCATCCAAAATGCAATCATGCCCAGCTGCTCCTTCTGGAGCTTTGCTGCTTATCTAGGGCTTGACACACATTGTCTCGTGGAATCTGTTAATCATTGCAAGAACCCTGTGAAGTATTGGTCACCATTCCTGAAGGACAGTTACAAAATAGACTGGGAGACGTTCTGAAATTGGCCTGGGATCAAACTACTACACCTGGCTCCAGATGGCTTTCTTGGTTCCTCTTCCTGACTCTGTCACCTCCTTCTGTTTGATCTAGAAAACAACAACAAAAGATGCAGGGGGAAAAAAGGTGCTGGAAGGTGCTCACAGGGTGTGACACTTTGGCTAGGGCTCGGTATTTGTTCACCATTTACAAAATTCTTCCTTCTCAATCATGACAGAGTGAGGTGAGATGGCACACCTCCTTGTGTGTGGAAGGGCCTTGTAGGAACAGAGCTTAAAGCTAAAAGACAATGTCAGAAGCAGTGAGCTAACAAATAGGCAGGCAGCCGAGTAAGTTGTTCTTTTTGTCTTTTGGTTTTGTTTTTTTAATTATCATAGACAATGCTCACTTCCAGCAGGGCAACGTGGTCTTCAGTCATCTAACAGGACAGAGTGACACTGAAGATTAAAAGCGTGGCTTTTGATGTAGCTGGAGTAAGACAGCGCAGTCTGGACCCATCCCTCTCTCCATCTGTTAGATCTGCTCTCTGGCAGAGCCTCCTCCAGTGGCCACAGGACAACCTGTTGCACTCTAGGATGAACACATCTGCTGCATGGAAGATGACCAAAGTCTCCACGGATGGCTCTTAATGGACCAGCATGGGCTGCACATCTATCCTGAAAAAAATAAGGGAGGAGATGGTCACATCCTCCTTTTCAGTCTGAATTGGTCTCACCAGGTGGAGTGGCCCCACCTGAACTCCATGAGTTGAGTCGGAGAAAAGATGTCCTACTTTTTTCAGAAGAAAAGGAAACGGAAGCTTTGCACATACACGAAAAGAATTACAAAACTATGTTCACCTCCATTCTCATCTTCATTACCAGCTGAAGCAAACCATTTCTTAGTCCTCCCGTAACTCATCCTGCTGGGCACATCTGCGTGACTGACTTCTCACCCATGGCTTGATTTTTGGATCATACCAAGCATCAGTAAACAACACAGATAGGTTGGGGAGACAGTTCAGTCAGAAAAGAGTTTGCACACAAACATGAGGACCTGAGTTTGATTCCCAGGACCTATGTGAAAAATCTGGACACGTGGTATTTAAGCTGGTAATCCCAGCAGTAGGAAAGCACATACTTGCAGCTCTTTAGGGCTCACTGGCCTGGAAGCCAAACCCTGGGTTGAGCCCTGGATTCCAGTGAGAGATCCTTCCTAAAGAAAAAAGAAGAGGATGGGTAAAACATCGATAGTTTCACCTCTGGCTTCCACATACATGTGCTTATGGATACACACACATGAACACATACAAGAAAGGAAAACAATGCAGGCAGATGTCCAAACAGTGGTGCTTCATGTGTCATCTTCTGGGCCACATGGGTACCTGTTACTCAAGCCTTCTTGAACAATGAGTAATACAAGTCATTCATGTCATGACATGTATCCCACAGGCAGTACCACAGAGTTGGCCCTGATGTCACACCCTCTCTTAGGGAAGCCCACGTGAATGCCAACCACAGAACGCAGTATCATTTCTGTCCCATTTCAAATTATTTCAAATGTTCCATTCCTAACCTTTGGGGTTTCGGGCTTTCTTGCATTGTAATATTATTTTTCATTATTTGAAAATTCCACGTATGTATATAATGCATATTGATCATATCCTTCACCTGCTGCCTCCCTCCAGCTACCCCTTGTGCCCATCACTCCACTTTCCTCTCAGTCTCATCTTTTTCTTTTTTGTTATTACTTTCCCTGTAAGTCTAATTAGTGCTAGCCATAGGCATGTGAGTATGTGGTCATCCATTGTGGCAGGAGCAACCTACCACTGGCCACATGTGCAAAGGAGAGTGGCTCTCCCTCCCTCAACTACGATTCTAAAATAAAAATCCTACAGACTGTTGAATAGTCTAGTCTCAAATATTATGTATTGGTATGGATTATTGTATATTGACAGAAATTTAAGATCGTTTTGTTCAATTTTACTTAATGTATTGTACATATGCAGCTCATTTGAAAATGATGTAAAGTTCTAGTCTTATGAAAGTTAACTATTGCAAACTGTTTAGGATGATTGGAGATGCCAATTAGTAGTTAGTCACCTATAAATATTCTTGTTTGTAGTCTTATTAGATACTAGTATAGTTAATTACAGAAATAAGCTTTATTTAGTCTCTTGTACATGTTTTCAGAGTTAAGCAAAGAGTACACAGCTAGAAACAAGGAATGTTGCTCTAAAATATTATAGATAGATAGATAGATAGATAGATAGATAGATAGATAGATAGATAGATAGGATTATACACTATATAATGGTAAATAAATAGGTGGTCATCAAACACTTTAGAGATCTACAAAATATGGCTTTTAAAGATATTTTAATAATAAAAAGATTTTCTAACAGAGAGGCATCTGCTTCTGGCAGCACCTCTAATCTACTTCAAAGAAGATGGTGGGCATCAAATAAACAAATGTGGCAGCATAGCCACTGGAGAAAAAACTGTCCTTCAACTGCTGATAGCAGGCTGTCTGTCCAAACTGTGAATAAGCAGGTCTCTGGGAAATCAACTGTCCAACTTTGCAAAAACTAAGTGATCAGACCTTCAAAATTCCTGCTTCACAGAAAAGTCTGTCAGATATTCTGGGCCGGTGGGTGGATGACTGAACGCCCCAACAACAAAGAGAAACCTCTGGCAACCGTTAAGGCAGCCTCAGTTCAGCTGTCTATGTCATTGCTATAGTTCTGGAAGCTGCTTGCTCTGTGCTTCCTATATACTTAGGCACTGTCATTTCCTTCTAATGTCTTTGATGGGGTTGAAGACTAGATAGTCATAGTCTCACGGCAATTAAGCTTGGTTGTTGAGGGACCAAGACAATGTTTTAGGTCCAAAAAGATGTTTTAAAGTCTAGAGAGATGTTTTCTAGGTTGGTAGATATAGGATATGATAAGAAAGTGATTTAGATTCCCTGCACTCTGCAAAAAGTTTTGCTATGAATCTCAGCATATGTTTTGATACCCTGCTGGGTAGGGTCTTTTAGAGGCCCTCTGTGATAGGCCCCTGTCCTGTTCCCTGTTTTCTCAGTCTTCTGATGTCCATCTTGTTTGCCTTTCTGCATGAAGATTGGGCTTCTTACCAGGGTCTTCCTTCTTGATTAGCTTCCTTAGGTGTACAGGTTTTAGTATGATCATTCTGTATTATATGTCTTATGAAAGAAGGGAGAGATAGAGAGACCTGGAGAAAACAGGAGCTCCACAAGGAGAGCAACAGAACCAAAAAATCTGGGCACAAGGGTCTTTTCTGAGACTGATACTCCAAACAAGGACCATGCATAAAGATAACTTAGAACCCCTGCACAGAAGTAGCCCATGGCAGCTCAGTGTCCAAGAGGGTTCCCTAGTAAGGAGACTAGGGACTGTCTCTGACATGAACTCATGGGCTGGCTTTTTGTTCACCTCCCTCTGAGGGTGGGCAGTCTTACCAGGCCACAGAAGAAGACAATGCAGCCAGGCTTGATGAGACCTGATAGATGAGGGTCCGATGGAAAGGGAGGAGGACCTACCTTATCATGGCACTGGGGGAGGGGCATAAGAGAAGTGGGAGGGGGGATTGGGAAGGGATGGGGAGGGGCTACAGGTAGGATACAAAGTGAATAAACTGTAATTAATAAAAAGAAAAAGAAAGAAAAAAAGGAAGTGATTTAGGTACAGAATTTTGGACTCACCAGGATAGGATATATAATGGAATAGTTTTCCAAGGATGCCAAATATGAATGAACTGGACATTGTAAGTGCAATTCTTACCTAATAATTTTCATAATTATTCTTATTGTACGTCATTCATTAATGTTAGAGAAAAATCTATTTTTTTAAACAAAAAGAGGGATATGTGACAGAAGTTTTGGTTTCTTTGTAAACTCAGTTATGTTTGTAAATATGTCTTTGTTTTAATCCCAAGTGTGGGATTTTAGTTTGGACTTTAGTTTGTCCACAGCTATAATTGCCTCCTGTGGGGTGCGGTCTTTGCCACTGGTAAAGACCTTGTGCAGCACTAAACGGTGCGTGGTCTAGGACTCTGTGGGATATAAATATGAGATCCTAGAGAGAGAAAGGGTGGCATAAGGCATGTGGCAGTTCAGAGAAGACCAGAGACAGATATGTGATGGCTTGGACAGATGAAGAGAAATGTTTCAACACAGAGGCTTAGAGGAGACTGTTTGCTGTGTTTGCCATTGATGAAGATTATTATATCCCCAAAAGAACTCATTGACCCTAAGCAACCATAGGAAGTGCACTCGTTCTCCCCACTAACCTTTTCTCTCCTATTTAGAGTTGAAGGGTTGGCAGGGACCGGCTTTAAGGAACCCCAAATAAAATAGGGCTTAAAAATGAGTGCAACGCTCAACAGTCATCAGTTGCCAATAGAGCCACCAATTAGGGGTGGGGCCTCAGGAAACCTCTGTTCGTGCTAAACTTTTGACTGGTTTGATCATGTACAGAGCATCTGAAGATAACCATAGCTGCTCTGACTTAATGCATGCCGACAACATATGCCAGGTCCAGAAGCCCGCTTTTCCATCGATCTCTTTCCCATCCACTGGCTCTTAAATTCTTTCCACCTCCTCTTCAGTGAAGTTCCCTGAGCTTTGTGTCTTGATACAGATGACCCATACATGCTCAGAGTTATTTACCCTCAGCACTGTTCTGAATCTCTGCATTAATCACCCCCTCTGCAAAAAAAAAAAAAAAAAAAGCAACAACAACAACAAAAAAAACTTCTCTAACTAAGCCTGAGATCAATACAAACCCATAGGTATTTTTTCTTTTTTCTTTATTTTATTTTATTTTTCTTATTAGTTACATTTTGTTAACTCTGTATCCCAGCTGTATCATGCTCCCTCATTCTCTCCCCAATCCCACCCTCCCTCCCTCATCTCCTCCCTGCCCCTTTCTAAGCCCACTGATAGGGGAGGACCTCCTCTCCTTTCATCTGACCCTGGTTTATCAGGTATCTTCAGGACTGGCTGCAAAGTCCTCCTCTGTGGCCTAACAGGACTGCTCCTCCCTTGGAGGGTGGGGAGGTCAAAGAGCCTGCCATTGAGTTCCTGTCAGAAATAGTCCTTGTTCCCCTTACTATAGGAAACCAATTGGTTACTGAGCTACCACGGGGCCACATCCGAGCAGAGGTTCTAGGTTATATCCATTCATGGTCTTTTGTTGAGTGTCAGTCTCAGAAAAGACCCCTGTGCCCAGACATATTTGGTCCTTGTGAAACTCCTATCCTTTCCACATCATACTAACTCCCTTTCTTTCATATGATTCCCTGTACTCTGCCGAAGGTTTGGTTATGAGTCTTTATCTGCTTTGAAATACTGCTAGGTAGAGTCTTTCAGATGCCTTCTGCAGTAGACTCCTGTCATACGTTCAATGCACATCCCATTTGTCTTTCTAAATGAGGATTGATCATCTTACCCCGTGTCTGATTTCTTGATTATCTTCTTTAGGTGTATAGATTTCATTATGTTTATCATATCTTGTAGGTCTATATAAGCGAGTATATACCATGTTTGTCTTTCCCCTTCTGGGATACTTCACTCAGAATGATCTTTTCTAGATCCCACCATTTGCCTGCAAATTTCATGATTTCCTCTTTTTTGATTGCTGAGTAGTATTCCATTGTGTAAAAATAACACAATTTCTGTATCCATTCCTCCATTGATGGACATCTGGGTTGTTTCCAGGTTCTGGCTATTACAAATAAAGCTGCTACAAACATGGTTGAGCAAATGTCCTTGTTGTGTATTTGAGCAAATTTTGGGTATATACCCAGCAGTAGTATTGTCTGAGAAAGCGCCAGATTGACTTCCAAAGTGGTTGTACAAGTTTATATTCCCACCAGCAATGGAGGAGGGTTCCCCTTTCTTCACAACCTCTCCAGCATGTGTTGTCACTTGAGTTTTTCATCTTGGCCATTCTGATGGGTGTAAGGTGAAATCTCAGGGTAGTTTTGATTTGCATTTCCCTAATGGCTAATGAGGTTAAGCATTTCTTTAAGTGTTTCTCTAGCATTCGATATTCCTCTATCGAGAATTCTCTGTTTAGCTCTGTGCCCCATTTTTTAATTGAATTACTTGGTTTGTTGCTTTTCAGCTTCTTTAGTTCTTTATATATACTGGATATTAGCCCTCTGTCAGATAAAGGGTTGGTGAAGATTCTTTCCCAATTTGTAGGCAGTCGTTTGTTTTGATGATGGTGTCTTTTGCTTTACAGAAGCTTTTCAGTTTCATGAGGTCCCATTTATTGACTGTTATTCTTAGAGCCTGTCCTAAGAATAACAGAGTTCTGTCCACTCTCTCCATATCTCTTCAATATAGTACTTGAAGTCCTAGCCAGAGCAATAAGACAACTAAAGGAGATCAAGGGGATACAAATCGGAAAGGAAGAGGTCAAAGTGTCACTATTCGCAGATGATATGATAGTATACATGAGTGACCCCAAAAATTCAACCAGAGAAGAACTCCTTCAGCTGATAAACACCTTCAGCAAAGTGGCTGGATATAATATCAACTCAAAAAAATCAGAAGCCCTCCTGTATACCAAAGACAAAAGGGCTGAGAAAGAAATTAGGGAAACAACACACTTCACAATAGCCACTAATAACATAAAGTACCTTGGGTTGACACTAACCAAGCAAGTGAAAGACCTGTTTGAGAAAAACTTCAAGTCTCTGAAGAAAGAAATTGAAGAAGATATCAGAAGATGGAAAGATCTCCCATGCTCATGGATTGGTAGGATTAACATTGTGAAAATGGCCATCCTGCCAAAAGCAATCTAAAGATTCAACGCAATTCCCATCAAAATACCAACTCAATTCTTTACAGACCTTGAAAAAAAGATTCTCAGCTCTCCAAAACAATCCTGTACAACAACAGATCATCTGGAGGTATCTCCATCCCTGATCTCAAGCTGTACTACAGAACAATAGTAATAAAAACTGCATGATATTGGCATAGAAACAGAAAGGAGGATCAATGGAACCGAACAGAAGACCCAGAAATAAACCCACACACCTATGAATACTCTATTTTTGACAAAGAAGCCAAAACCATTCAATGGAAAAAAGACAGCATCTTCAACAAATGGCGCTGGTCTAACTGGATGTCCACATGCAGAAAAATGAAAATGGATCCATACTTATCACCCTGCACAAAACTAAAGTCCAAGTGGATCAAAGACCTCAGCATAAAACCAGATATGCTAAATCAGTTAGAAGAAAAAGTGGGGAACAGCCTAGAACTCATTGGCACAGGAAACCCATAGGTATTAACATAAATGTTTAGAGTACAGTTTGACAATGTCACAGTTTAGCAAAACAACAGTATGCTTCCCATACAACCCTTCTCCCCAGGCCTATGATCTCTCCAGTCACGGGCTTTTGACTGGGTTTTGAGTACCAGGCTTGAAATCCCTCCTGCGGAACAGGCCTCATAACTGATCAAAAAGGGGCAGGTTACCGCCATAACCATCTTGCCACTGTTACAGCAGTGATTATATCATTCCAGCAGGCCAGTATTGTAGCATGCAGGGTTCAGTGTAAGACAGCTGATGTGTTTTCTCTCTGAGCACCCTGCAGAGCACCTACTGGTACCCCATAAGCCATCAAGCCATCAAGTTTCCTGGTCGGTTTGAGGTTGGTATTTTTTGTCATATAGCTAAAGTGAGTGGTATCTTTAATAGACTCTTAACAGATAATTATGGTGGACAACCAAGAGCCTCTTATTATTAAGTGACTGCTTCAGGGGTAGATGCAGAGGTTTGCACATTATACAATGAGAAAGACTGGAGTAAGACAACACGAAGTGATAGGGCTGAGTGGACAGGGTGGTAGAAGAGGAAATAGTCGCTACTCAGGGCTGATTGAACATCGCTGTGAGTGATGCAGGATCTATCAGCCCAACTTGCCTGATATTTTGAATCTTACGTATCCAGCCTTATGTATTTACTCATTTGGGGGTTAGACACTTCGCGCCCTGAACGGTATGCATCTGCAGGCCACATCTGCCATTTTGCAAACCTTGTCCTCTATGCCTGGCGCCGCCCCAAAGCTATTTATTCCAAGAGCTTCTCAGTGGCAGAAGTCATGGCATGGCGGCCAGCGATCGGGAGAGGGAACTATAGCAAGGCTTGCTGACAAAGGCTGGGAGCACAGCCCTACTGCCACAGCTGCACACACCACCACAGCAGTTGCTCGGAGGGATGTCAGAAAGACCTTAACTAAGGATTTCACCAAAGTTTACGATCCTGGAGAGGTTGGCTTTCCAAGCCTGATGCGCTGAGTAAAAACCACTTGATCTGTCCCTGTGAGACAAGGCCCTCCTGAAAAGTAAAGCAAGCCTGGAAGCTCTGATTAAAGCTCTTTGATTAAAGACCCCTTTCCCATTTGTGCTGCTCCTGGTACCAACACAACTTTCTCCTAAACTTTCCCACAGGGACTTCTACACCTCAGAAGGTAGGCCCCCTTGTCAGTGAAGGGTAAGTTCCAAGACCATGTACTGGGTGCTTGAAACCAGACAACCCGAGGCCTTACTGTACTCTGATTCTTTTTTCCCTGTATGTACATGCCTATGATGAAATGCCCATAGTCTCAGCACTCAGAAGGCAGAGGCAAGAGAGGATCTGTGAGAGCCTGGGCTACCGACACTCTGTCTTTTAAAATAAAGGGAGGAAGATTAACTATAACAAGTAATAATACAACAAATCAATTATGATGACGTAATGCAATAAAAGTTATTTAAACAAACATGTTTACTTCTGGAATGTTCCATAATACTTTCAGAACACTGTTACCCCCATAAACCACAGAAAGAAAAAAAAACAGGAAAAAATAAAAGGGACAACTGTACTCACCAATGAGATTTATACATACTTTTTTCAGAGCTCTAAAGTGATTCTGCTACCTAGTTTCTGCAAAACAGAAAAACGGCAGCATATATCAAACACACATTTAAGAAGGTAAGCGTGTTCTTTCAACTTCAGAGGAGGCCCTGTAGCATGACATTGGGCAGGGTCTGCCTCTGAAGGGGCCTGGGCGCTGATTGGTTTCAGTGGCAAAGGTTTCAAACGCACATTGACCGAGTATTATTTGAGAATCACTTAAGTGGAAATGGTACATGAAATCAATATCCAATTGATTAGTTTGAGTCAACAACTGGGCAGAATGAGAGACTGACAGGAACTCGAGCCTGAAGCCAAACACATGCAGGCTGTTCTGGGCTCACCTGCAGGAATAATGGGGCAATGGAATGGGCACAGTTCTTCAGAGCGGTGAGGACGGTGAGGTTAGTGTCGCCCAGACCTGCTGCACCTCGAATTTCTTCTGCTTCAAGAAGAAACAAAGAGAGCGAGAGTGCTACAGTGAAGCTGGTGGCAAGGGGAGGGTGGTGAGAGTTCTGATATTATGCAGCAGGGAAAAGGCACGAAGTAGGCTAGGGGGGGGGGGGGAGTGAGCACATCCCAAAGGAAACAGGAAGGAGCTAGTTCTCAGCCTATGAAAACAGATGTCTCTCCCCTTCTCTCGCATCCTTCCCTCCTCTCCTCTTTCTTCCCCCCTGCACTGCCCTCTCTTGTTGCTATGGTGTGCTCTGCACTTCATTTGCTCTGTCTGACTGTCAAGACAACACAAGAATCATTGGATGTATTCTTACTGATGAGATGTTGTCCCTGGGAAAATGAACGGCAGTAATAGAACGGTTGAACTAGGAGGCTTTCGATGCTATTGATCCGATTCCCTTGTATAAATGTGGGAAGTGGTGCCCAGAGAGGAGATGTGGCCTGCCCAAGTCCAAGGGTAATTATTTGCAGAGTCTCTAAATTTAGGCTTCCTAACGTGTGGCACCTGTTCTTGCAAAGGAGCCATGAAGCTGCCCAGACACACATTCCATGCTTGTCTTTGTACAGAGACTACTCAGAACCATTGTCCGCATGTCTCTCTTTCTCCTCAACTCCAACAGATACAGAGGACAAGCAGGGTCTAAGAAATGTTGTCAAGATAACTTTGAAGACATCTGAGTCTGAAGTAACTTACGAAAGGACAGGTAACAAAATCAAAACCCTTGCCTTAAGTCCAAAGTGTCAAGAACACCCACTCTTGTTCATTTTATTCTGCTCACTACTGATAAAACTCAGCCAAGTATGGACACCCAGCAGACCAGGATTAATGAGTAAACCAAGATTACTTATAATTGACCTATTCATTGTTCCTATGCAGATGGTTCTGCTAAGTACGTGAAAACAGTTTGTTCTCTTAAATAGGCTATATATTCCCTGCCCTCCATCTTGTTTACACTATTAATTTGCTTAGCAAACCTTTTTACCATATCTAGTACAAAGGTAAACTACAGCCCGGCCAGAGGGTCTGAATTATTCATATACTCTAAATTAGCATGGTCCAGATTAATGAGGTTTTAGTCGACTTTTTATCTTTAACCACCTTCCCCTGAGGCACAGGGTCGTTGCTTCCCTCTGTCTCTGTCCCTGTTATCATAAGCTATGTCCCCCAGGTGAGACCTGATTAAAGGGCACCTGGTTACAGTCTCTCCAGGACAACTCTGAGGGCACAAGGTAAAGAAAGAGAAGCAACCTGGGGACCCTAGATCTCCCAACACCCTATCTCCAGCCTCAGTTCAAATCATGTTCAACGAGGAGCTTTGAAAAGCTGATGGCTCAATTTCGTTTTTTCACATATGTGATATTTGGTACTTTTTTTTTTTTTCTAATTTGGATACCCTTAGGAGGAAATACAGACAGAGATTATGATTTGGGGACTGGGGTTCCTGGAAAGGTTCTCTTCTTCTTTCTCTCTCCCTCCCCCACCCTTCATTCTGTATTTGGGCATATGTGTTCATGCTCTCCCTCTCCCTTCCTCCTTCACCCAATCTCATTCACTCGGTGAATGTCATCATTATGATGTGGAAATAACGATCTTGAGATTGGTGCAATGTGTGAGGACTCAAAGCAAAGAGGTTTTGTGTGTTTATTCAAGGTAAGTATGCAAGCAGCAACTACATAAGAGCACGGACACCACGGAGGGTCTCGATGAAAGCCCGTTGCCATATGCATGCTCATTTCCTCTTTTACTGCTTAATTCCCCCACCATGCCATCTGATCAGTTCTCGAATGTCCCCTGTGTCTTCGCCTTAACAGTCAAGCCTGGTAGGCCATTCTACACATTTGTGATTCTCTGCATGGAAAAAAAAAAAATGCTTCCTGACATCTGCTCTGAATTTGTTTCTCTTTAATTTCCATTTATGCTCCCTTATCCTAACATCTGTGTCATTCTGAAAACAGTAACTCAGACTGACGTTATCTGTGCCATTTAAAATTTTATATTCCCCCGCTAGAAGTTCCTCTTAACCATGTCGTGGCCGTGGAATGCTGATGGTGTTCAGCCCAGCAAGGGGGGCTCAGCTGTGATTTCAGAGTGCTCTGCGGATGTAAAGGACCCTGATACTTTCCCAATATATTTTCAAAAGAGAAGCAGAGATCAACCCTGAATCAACAGTGATTCAGCTGGAAATCTTTCTGCTCACACACTCCCTTGCCGCTTTAGTACAGAGAGGGACTGTGAGTAGCTCAAAGTCTACACACTTACTTTTCTAAGTCATTTTCTAGCAAGGCCTAGCACCCGGATGCTAAAAAACATGATCAAGAAACTTCTAACTAAAGAGATTGAGCAAAAGAAGCTAGCTTGGAAGAAAAAAATAAAAGGAAAGAAAGTTGTTTGTTTCTTTAACTCTAAATGAAGACTGCTTCTAGCATTTAAAACTGTGATCATCCCCTCTGAAATTCACATGCATGATCAAGCTTTTATTTGAATGTTGACAATGTCTCTGCTACCTACACTCCCTAGCCTTCAGGTAAATCTCTCTACAGTGGGCTTGGCTGTCATTTACCTAAATTCTAATCATTGCTACAAGAGGCCATTTACAATTCCCCCATTTCTGTCTTCTGTTCTTTCCCATTTTTGCACCACTAATTTTCATATCTTTCTCTATGCTTAAAAACATCCACATTAAATATAGTCAACAAAAAGTAATACAGTTGTTCAATCAAGTTTGGTTTTTTTTTTTTTGTTTTTGTTTGTTTGTTTTTTTAATGTGTTGGACAGCCACTGCTTTCAAGGCAGGCTATGTAGACCACATGCTCAGAGTATAAAGAGATAAACCAACATGGCTTGCCACCAAGGGTCTTAAAGTGGGGGTGACAAGAAAAAAAAAAGCAGGAAAGCAAATCAAATTATTCTCTAATTCACATTGTGCTCAGCGCTATGAAGAGGAGGAGCAGCACGTACAAGAGTAGCTGTGGGGAATGGCTCTTTAGGCTGAATGGTAAAAAAGCAATCACAAAATATAATCTCTAATAGATATGGAGCAAAGGCAGTCCTGGGCATCATGAGCACCGCACTGCTCCGTGTCAGTGGAGGAGACACAGAGACGGCGTGAGGCTAGGGGGCAACCTTGCCCATTGTAGCAGACACGGATATACCCATGCTGGATTACTGGGCCTTTCCAGGTCCTGCCTGTTGCTTATCTTTCCCTGGGAAATCATCTCTAAAACATTGCTGTTAAAGCTCGAAAAGAGGGAGTTCACAAAGTCTGTAGAAACTGGGAGAAGCTTTTAAAACAAAAAGAAAGATATCACACGGAGCTGCCAGGAACCAGGTCATTTCTCTTCCAGATGAGGACCCCACCATCTCTACCCTAACAGTAGCTTCAGCTGAGGACCTGCAGTCCTTTGTGAATCCAGAATGGAATGTAAGCTTAACATCATCTCCTCATTGCCTAAACTCATCAGACCCGCCCACTTTAACAACACTCCCAATGCCTGAGAGCATCAGGGCAGAGAGTGAGTGCCATAGGGCTCAGAGCATTGGTTCTCAACATTCTTAATATTGAAATCCTTTAATACAGTTCCTCCTGTTGTAGGAACACCCCCCCCCAAACCACAAATTAGTTTTTGGTTTGCTTCTTAAATGTACTGCTTCTTAATTGCAACTTTGCTTCTGTTACGAATCCTAATGTAAATATCTGTGTTTTCTGATGGTCTTTAGGCCGGCCCTGTGAGTGGGGCGGCTACCCACAGGTTAAGAACCACTGGCTTAAAGGCCATTCATAAGCCGACTATGTACACTAACCTGACAGACCATGATGCTCACATCTCCACCACCTCCTTTCCTCACTAACCGTTTGCCCCATTTTCACTGACTTTTTTCAGTCCGATGTGATAGGCTATTCGAAGACAGGTTTCTTCAATTCTTCAGCCTTCCACTTGACTATCTCCAGTCTCAGGGACAGGTTATAAAATTTATACTCTGGGAAGCTGTTCTGAGCCTCCTGGGTCTGGGTTGGGAGCCTTTACTGTGTAAAGGCTAGCTAGTACAGTCCCTGGAACATGGTCCTAACCACACTGTAACTTCATGACTGCATTCCCTAGATCCTAAGTTCTGAAAAAGCCCACATGGATCTTGTCCCCAAATGGTTCCCAAGAACTACTGGGAGAAATCTTCTTAAAAGTAATGAGCAAGTGGCAACAGCTTTGTTGAACCACGTTGCTGAGCTAAAATGTGTGGGTGGTGGCCATAGATCTTCCCCAGGAAGATGCTGCCAACCTCTTCCCTTGACTGTATCCCAAACCTAGACATGAGATCCTCTCCACTCTGAGGTAAATATGCCTCTCCGCTAGAAAACACCCCATGGTAAGATCCCTAGAAGATGGAGCCAGGGTTCTGCTTGCTACCCCAGGAAGGAGTTAGGTAGGCAGCGGGGTGCTTCAGTGTGTCTCCATGATGCCAGCCTTGCTACCAGAATGTTCAAGAACAGCACAGCTGCCTTTCTTCCCCTCCCCCTAAGTTATGATGAGCATGCGGCCTCAGGATTCCATTTCCCCCTCCTGGAATTATTTATGGGGCCCTGGGCTTGAATAAAGAATCTATTCTTTTGGAGGAAACCATGATGTGTTCAAAAAAATTTATCTTTTACATTTGGTGTATGGACCGTGTTTGGTAACTGTGCCCCAGTGTGTGAGTGATAGGTAAGTTGCTTTGTGCTTGTATCATGCTAAAGCTTATTCAGATGTTATAACATTTTTGCTGCTGTATCTTGGCAACATGATTTATTCTGCAAACGCTCAGTGTTACCATCTCACAAAGCTGTACCATCTGGGTTGAATTAATAGGCTACCCAGAGAAATAAATGAGAATGGTCTCCCATAATTAACACGTAGGTAAAGTATATTTAACAGATTATTATAATTAATATGTCAGTTACTGATTTCATGCTAAATAGAATTGTGAACACAAGATATTAAGATTAGTTACCCTCTCTGTGTGTGCCTCAAAAAAAGAAAAAAGAAAAAAAAAAGCTGCAATGGAGAAAGAAATGAGGGCAGAAAGTTCAGTATCAATAAAATTGACCTTAACATTAAGAACATCAGATACCAAAACCGCTAAGCAAACAGTGACAATGTCAGGCGTCATAAGCTGGGAGCAGCAAATTACTGGTTTCATAAATTCAGAGCGGATACCAGAGATGTCCAGAATATCCCAGATGCGACTGGCAAAAGCACCAGAACGTGCTTAATTTATACGCAGCTGAATGCGCCGAGCTACAGCAATGGGTGGGGGAGGGGAGGGGAGCAAGAGTAAAGACAAAGAAAAAACAGATTTTCGCCTAATGCCAGCCCGAGTTCCCTGCTGCTCGGCAAGCACCCTGTGCAAAAATGCCAGAGCGCTGGAGAAGGGCTGCGAAGGAGGGTTAGAGGCCCAGGAGTTCAGGGGCGCAGGCATCCAAGCTTCTAGGGGTGTCGGGGAGGGTTTTGTCTGGTCATCCAGCTTGGATATCAATGGATAAGTGACTGAGAACTAGGCAGCGGGGGCTGGGAGAGGAACGAAGGCTCCCTGTCCTTTGACTCCCATTTCCTGATAGAGCCCATGTCCTTCCTTACAAGCTTCGGGGAGAGGAGGCTCACTGCAAAGAAGCAAGCGGATCCTGAACTTGCACTGTTAATGTGCCGAACCTCGGAACCTTCAGGAGGAGATACGGTGGGCCATGGGACGGAGAACGCACAACCAAGTTTTAAATGCTTGTCCGTGTGATTCAAAGAAGGAAGAGTTTCTTTTCACTACTCCGGATAGTCTTAGTCAGCGGCAGGCAGTGCGTTCTGCACTGTCCTCTTGCCCTGCCTGTTCACACTACCCTGGAATGTGAAATTTCTGAGAATTTCCTCGGTGACTTTGAACTATTAAACAGGGGTAAAAATGACAATTCTGGGTTTAAAGAGCATATCCCCATGCACTGGGGAGTAGGGGGTGTGTGTGAAGAGTATAGCCCTCCACAAGGTGAGGCCAGTTTCTCGGGAAGTTCCTACAGGGTGCCGGCTGTGGCTTCTCTCTCCACCCGGCAGAGAGCACTCAGGAGCGACTGACTACCCAGGGTCTGCCCCTAAAGCCCCCTAATCTAATTGCTGAACAAATGGATCCAGGAATCCTCCAAGCTGAGCCTTCCCCAGAGGGTTCGCCAGGACAGAGCACAGCCCATTTCCAAAACAATCAGGCCATCTGAGAAGTGACAGAGAGTCAAACAAAATATGTCTCCCAAGAACGGATTGTGTTTAGCCTTTGGGGACAGGATGACAAGAAGCGTCTCTATTGCCTTTTTCTCTGCAGTACAAAGGGGGAAAGAAATATTGCCATAGCCAGAGAGATGGGGAGGGTTACTGTAAAGCTGAAGAGAGGGGTGAGAGGGTGGGAGCTAAAGAGAAGGTATGGGGGTGGGGGAAGCAGAGCTGGGCTTTGTTGGAGCGGTCTGAGGAAGGTTCAGGGAAGCCTGGCTAGCAAGCAGCTCTTGATCTAGGAATCTCCACATAAAGCTGTCCCGTTCTATTTCCTTTGGGAGCTTCAGAGCTCTCTTCCTTACTTGTGTCTACCACCTCGTTCTGTCTCTGCTCTCTATCCATTCACAGGGCTGAACACACATCTGCCATCTTAATTCTTCCTCAATTAAGGTGTCTTAAAGAGCTACAGTGCCAGCTCCCCAGAAGAAATCTAATAGGCAGACTGGAAGCCGGAGCTTCAACTCTGAGCCAATCACCTGTGCCTGGAGAAAAGGGGCTTCCTAGCCTCCTCAGCAGGGGAGAAAAATACAGGAAACCAGGAACGAGCAATAATTGGTATGATTTGATGGAACTTTCTGTTGGGATCAATAAGCAGGCATCTCTAAGGCCAGCCCTAAGGGACCCAATGAACTGCTTATCCGGCATCTTTGAGGCCACCTGCAGACACCAGACTACCTGCTGACCACCTGAAACCACCTGCGCGCATGCTCCGGGTTGCCTTATAAGAGAACTCGAAGCCCCTCCTCTCTCTCCTGCCCTGTCTAGAGATGGTCTCTGTGACCCTTTTCCCTTCCCCTAATAAACCTCCCATGTGGAACCAGTCTCACGGCATGATTTGTGTACCCGCTATGTAACTCTTTTGCACGATCCTATCACTTTCTACCATGGAAAAACTGTTGGTGTTTTCCGTGGCTGATTGGAATGTGATTTGCTACTTTAGAGGAAGGTAGCCTTTGCCCAAGATGATTTGCCCAAGATGCCCAATCCTAAGATGATTGTTCTGGTCTCTAAAACACCTCCAACCCTCCCCATTTACCTTGCATTAAAGTATTCCCAAGGCATAAAACCAGAAGCAACACAGGCGTGTCTACTAACCATCGTGGTGTTAGTCGTGAACAGGGTGTCAATATACCGAACCTCTAACCCCAGTCACAGCGCATGGCTCGTTGCGGCTGCTCTGAAAACAGTCGTTAAAGGAATGAACCGATTAAGAAGGTTTCATGAGGGGCTTTAAACCTTCCACCTCATCTCAGGCCACCATTACGATGGGTTCCCTGGAAGTCTTACCAGACAATGATTTCTGACTTTGGCCTCGGGCATCACCGAGAGTGCACCCGTCACTGCCTGCTTGGGCAGCAGCTCCCCAGCTCCAGCTGATGTCTGCAGGTGCACAGCATGTGCTGGGAGGGGAGAGGCACACAGCCCATGAAGCTGGCTCCAAATCTGCCAGCATGAGCCCCGGGCTGCTCAGGGAAGATGGACTCGGATGAAGTCCTGAATGTAAAGAAGATTCCAGTGGGAGTGTGACAACCAGAGCAACCGAGAAGGCATGTTAGTGTCTCTGACACAGAAAAAGAGCCAAGCACAGCAGGTCTGAGGACAGTTTGCTGGAATCCCTTCAACAATGCCACAAGCATCTCCCATGCATTTACCTTAGTCTGGAGATGCAACCTGACTTCTACAATTCTGTTCATCCAAATATCCAGTTGCATAAGCAAGTTGCGTGCATTCGTGTGTGCACGCGTGTGCTTATTCTCTGCAAGAGGATTTTAAACGTAGCTTTAAAATGTAGAAACCATGGAAGCATACAAATTCAGGGAATAACAAAGAAAACACACATGCCCAGATCTGCGGAGTAAACATAGCTATCAAAAACATCACAGAGGATTGCATTAAGTACCACAGACATGAGTACCAAGATACATGATTCTGGGTTTGTTTGATTGATTTTTTTTTTAATAACATATTCCAAGAGTCTTACTCTCTATTCAGCTACTGAAAAGAGACACCATGACTAAGGCAACTCTTATAAGAGAAAGCATTTGGTTAGGGGCTTACTTATCATTTCAGAGGTTTAGTCCATTCTCATCATGTCAGGGAGCATGGCAGCATGAAGGCAGGTGCTGGAGAAGGAGCTGAGAGCTACATCCTGAGGTAGGCAGAGAGAGAGAGACTGGGCTTGGCATGGGCTTTTGTAACCTCAAGGCCCATCTCTGGTGACACACTTCTTCCTACAAAGCCACACTTCATAACCCTTTCAAACAGTTCCACTCCCTGGTGACTAAGCATTCAAATAGATGAGCCTATGGGGCCAATGAGCCCATTGGGGCTATTGGGGCTATTCAAGCCACCACACCAAACATCTTTAATCCTGGCCCTGCACTGGGAAGACAGAGATAGCTGTATCTCTTTGAGTTCCAGGCCAGGCAGGGTTACAGAGTAAGATCCTGTCTTAAACAAACACACAAACTAATTTCTAAAATCACAAAAGTGTTGTTACTCTAGTTACAAACACTGTGTTGCGTGGTTAAGATCTACTAAATAGCTAAAGAAGGGAGGAGGAGAAGGAAGGAAGGAAAGAAAATGGGATGTTAAATATGTCAATTTGCCTGACCATAGGAATTATTTCAGAATGTATATAAAAATGTTGTGCACCGTCAGTGTACACAATTTTTATTTCTCAATCGTATTTCAGTAAAGCAAGAAAAACAGTAAACTGTGCATTTGCTTTATAGTGACTTAACTATGAGAGAGCATGTCTACCCATTTTAAAACCAATTCCTTTTGGGGCTAGAGTGGGAGCCATTGGGGGAGTTTTTAAGTTTCACCCACCCACTGCTTTCTATTGGTACATTAAATCCTTACATGCATTATTTTTCATTTTTTTAATTCTCCACAATTTAAGAAAGAAAAAAATGAAAAATCAAATATATTGACCACACTCTCCATACAAAGAACAAGAATCTGGGATACTAAAAAATACACTGAATTTGGAATTGGATCCAATTTAATCTCATATTCTCTCCAGGAAGAAATGGGAACAAAGTGAGTCGTGTTGAACTGAGACAGGGTATGAGGCTGCTAAACGAGGGCTGCTGACTGCTGTGACCCACTAATGGGGCTGTTTGTGCAGAGTGAGGGGCCTGATCCAGAACACGGCCTCTTCTGTCTCCTTCGGCTTAAGTATAAATACCCTATGACCTTGACCAAGCAAGGTAACTTTACAGTTTCTGGAACTGTTCCTTTGCAGTCAAGATAATAACATCTACCCCAGAGGACCACTGTGGAAATACGATGTAGTACCTAGAAGTAACAGGCTCTGCTACATGCTAAGTCCTCAGAAATTTTAACCAGCAAATACATATCATTTGCAAATACAAATGAGAATTCACCAGTTGAAAACTTTAATGTTTGATGTGGAGCATTCAGGGGCTTGTGGCTGAGTGTCTGTGATTCTGTGGCCGTCCCAAAATAACACGGGTACATTTGTGAGAAAGGGCATGTAGATTCCCTCTAGCAGAGAGGAGTACCATCTTCCCAGGTAAGGGCACCTGGTTGGAGACGACGACTTCTGAGAGACACAGTTCCAAATCGTCTTCCACCAAGACAGCATGGGCCCCAGCTATCTGAAGCTCCTGGCACTTCCTCATGGCACCCACACCCAACTTTTCAGGGCTATGCTCTGTCCTTAATAGCCACTCTCTTCTCAAGAGCATACTCTGAGCTGCCTTATCAGTTTCACTAAGTTAGAACAAGTCTAGCCTAAGCACAGGTTGATAAACTCATAATAAGTTTTGTCACTGAATTGATCAGTTTGACTGACTGAAGCAGCTGGATGATGTGAGAGAGGCAGAAAAACTTCAATTTTGAAGGACAGACTGAGAACTTGCTCTGGATGGGGCAGATTAAACTATGTGTTCATGGAAACAAGCCCAGGAGTGTACCTCATTTCTAACAGGTGCTCACACACTATCACCGGGAGTCTGTCTCCATACCTCACTTCTGCTTCGTAGTGATTGAATTCAATCTTAAGCAGTTGAGTGGCCGAAGATGAAGCGCAGAAGCTTAGAGCAAAGGCAAACAAGAACAAGGTCCAAATTATAGTGATTACACACGTTGGCCTGGCTCACCTGAAGCCAAGTATCAGAGCGAAGGCAGGAAACAGAACGTGATTGGCTGGACCTGCACTCACCTCTAGTGTTGGAAACAGGGCAAGCCACATAGAGCTATGGAGCATGGCCCACTAAGAGCGGGTGAAGAGTGTAGACCCTGCTACCAAAAAGAGGAGGAGTGGATGTTGGACTAAACCGCTGTTTGCTAGCCTGTGACTACTCATCTCAAAAGACATACACTCCAAAGCGCAAGAGTGAGGGCCAGCCATGCCTCAAAAAGGCATCATGTCGCAAGGCTAGGCAAGAGCCTTCCAGATGGAGTCAGGGACATCCACAGCCCCTTCAGCAAACAAGGCACACAGGTGACGTCTCTCAGTACCATCAGTGTGGTTCTCAAGGCTCATGTTAGTCTGTCAGAAGGGAGGGATTAGCGGGGGGTATTTTGATTTCTGTGGCAAACACGTAGTTTCAGAAATAAAGTTGGCATGGCAGGCATCATGGTTGATTTAATCTCTGACATGGGAAGCCTGTTTATAGCATCAGAAGCTTGTGAATGTTTAAAAACTCAAGCATTACAAGCCTGCTGTGCTTTTCCTGCAAAGTGCAGAACCGCACTAACTGAATAATAGCACCTGGCCCAGCAGCACCGGCAGGATCCAGCATCAAACGCAACTCCAATCTTTTCCCAGCGTATGTGCACTTCCATCTGCCGGGGCTGCAGCCATCTTGCAGGAATATTCCGATGCCCAGGGATGCGTCCCAGAAACAGAGCCCTGGTGAAGAAGGAGAACCTTGCCTATCTACTCTCGCTCTCTCTCTTCCAACCTCTCCGAGACGCAGAAGTTCCGGAGCAGCTGATTCATGCTGCCTCTTTTTCCCAAAATAATCTTTCCCAAAGCAGCTCTTTTTCTCCAGATGCCTATCTAGAACTTGATTGCTATTAAAGCAACCTAAGGCACTCACTCTTGTTTTCCTAGTAAGTGTGAGTTTCAGAGAGTGCACCCCCACACACAAACCCACCAACTCTCAGTAAAATTACATGTTGGTATGGGGTGAGCTAGGTCTGTAAGTCTATCTTTCCACTATGAGAGAAGGTCATTATACTTCAGACTGAAGTTGCTTAGGGTTACATAAAACAATCAGGTATTGGCATGTTGGGGAGCTGGAGATCACATGACACCTTCAAGATAAAGTTTTACATGAATTTATTGGCAAGCGCCAACCACTCAATGCACAATCGAGGCTCTTTATAAGCACTATGCTTCTCTGGCCCTTAAAAAAATAGAGTGTTTCTTTTTCATTCTTTCCTTCTTAATCTCAGTGTCAGAAGTTGTGACTCTAACATTTGGGCAGAAAACAGATTGCTTATCATTTAGAAGCTGACATCAACTCTTTCTAGAATCTAGCTACAAAGCAATCCATACCCGGGATTTTCAATACGGAATGGGACACAGAACAGCCAGCAGCTCTCTCTCTCTACTCCTCTTCACCAGTGGAATTAGAAAGTCCACACCAGGAAAAGGTTCTTAAAGATGAGCCAGGAACCTCCAGGAAAGGCAGAGGACAACCCATGTGAACTGCTGTTGCTGGACCTTGTGTCAGTGGCCATGCTTTAAAGCAGAATATCAGGATAGGGGGTCTGAGAAGATAGGACTTCGCTTATGAATTTTGAAATGAGGGCCAATACAAAAAGATGTGCACTGTGGTTTGAATTCAAATGCGTGTGTTATGTGATGAGAAGCAAATACTTTACCCCCTCCTCCTCCTCCTCCTCCTCCTCCCCCTTCTTCTCCTCCTCCTCCTCAGTGACCTCAGTCTCCTCATCTGTTCTCAGTGTACTCATCTGTATGGTGGATCAATATTATCTGGTTATAATGAGAATTAAATGAGATGGATGAATAATCTTAAACAAGGCCAACTGAGTCACTAAAATCTTAAGACACAACAGATCTTACACCATTCTCCCCAAGTTCAGGGGTCATCATACAAAATGGGTCAGAAGGCTTGTAAGAGCCAGAGGCAGTGAGCGGCTTCTGTGAAACAGTGCTCTTTAGAGAGCACAGGAGCACTGCACACATGAATGCCCAGTGATTGCAGGTGCAGTCATTAGACCTGAACAAGACCAAGCCAACCAGAATCCATTCCAGCACGGATGGCTAAGGGTATCACTCCTGCTGGGGGGTGGGGGGTGGGGTGAATCCACTTTCTTTGGATTTTCATGCAGCTACTGCTAGCACTAAATGGGCAAAAGATCGAATGAAGTTAGGAGGGGAAAGTTGGGGTCAGAAGCTGAAGAGAAGGCCCTGTGGGATGAAGTCAATCTGAGCACATTACAGTCATGTGTGAATTCTCAAACAATACATTTTTAAAGAAAGATTTAAAAAAAATTCCTCATGTTACTTGAGAGAACTCAAGCCCCATCTTCCCCGGGCCCTTCTAGACCTTCAGCCTCCAGGTGCGATTCCCTGTACCACAGGCTTCTGTGGTATCACATGGAGATGGCTTGTCTTCAGCAAAGATCAGCTTCTTCCCTGAACATCTTTTTCAAAGTGACAAAGATTCCCCTCTTGATCAGTTTTGGCCACATATACTGACAGTCAGGTTTTAGCAAGTCAGTCTAGACACTACCTACTGGCCTATCATCTGAGCCCCTTTTATATCTGCTGAGATTCCTCAGTACCCACAACTCTTAGGGGCTGTGTGAATACCCTGGTGGATTTATGCACCCAGCTGGACTTCCCCTTATAATCTTTTACCCACCACCCATCCCACCACCCCATGTTTGGTTGTAAACGTTCCTTTGGTTTTGGAGGTGAACCTGATCTCTTGTTCCATGTTACAAAACCCCACTGGAGTTTCCCTCCTGGAACTAAGTCCTCCTTATTTCTTCTAACATGCCGCAGAGCCAGAGGAGAATGGTCCCTCGTCAATGGCTTGCAAACACTGGCTTATTGAACACTGGCCCTTTACAGAATAGGCTGGTGGAATGTTTTCCTTGCTCCTGTGTTTTAAACAGGCCTCCCAAATAATTCCGTGGGAGACAGGATGCCATGGAAGGAGCACTAGCTTAGAGACAGAATAAACAGCCCCCAAATTAGTGAGGCCCCTAAATCTTCTTGCTATGCTTGGAGGTAACAATGTCTTACTGGTGGTTCTCAATCTTCCTAAAGCTGTGACCCTTTAATACAGTTCTTCCTGTTGTGGAGATACTCTCCCCAACCATAAAATTATCTTGTTGCTGCTTTGTAACTGTAATTTTGTTACTGTGATGAATTGTAATGTAAATATCTTGTATACAAGATATGTGATACGCTACCCCAAAGGGGTCTCGACCCACAGGTTGAGACCTGCTGCTTCCAATAGACAAACTCTCCCTTTACCTTTATACCCGGTCTTCGCTGTAATATCATCCTCATCGTACAGATGAAGTCTGAGCCTTGGAGAAGTTAAGGCTGTAAGCCTGCACAACTGGAAACCACAATCGAAGGCAAGTGCCCAAGCTCCTGCTCCCAGTGCTCTCATTCTCTTCCACCCCTCGACCAAATTTCGAAGCCTGCTTCACACACCCTTTCAACAAGTGGAGTGGGAGAAGGCGTGGGGATTCAAGTCCTCCTTCTGGCCCAGAGTGACTTCAGGAGAAGGTATGGGCTGGTGGTGTCTCTGTTAGCTTCGGAGAGCCCCTATTGTCAGCCTCCCACTTCTTTCCCTGAGGCTTCCTTTCCAAAGAATGAGCCTGGCCCCCACTTGTGCGCACACACACACAGAGTGTTGTGTGCCAAGCAGAGGTGTGGGCTAACGCCATGGGACAGACAGGAAATCAGTATGTAGATAGGTGTTTTGTTTTATTTTTTTTTCCAAGTGTGCACTTCAAAATTACTCTGGCCACTTGTCAAAATGTAATAGGCAGCTTTTCTCTCCTGCCCTGTCTCCATTCCCAAGCACGCCACTGTGCGCACGCTGTTTTTCTTGGCCCTGATACTGAGGAGAAAGAAATCTATCGGATTCATTAGCTCTTTGAAAAATGAGGTGCGACTGTGTCAGCGAGGTGGCGAGGTCACTAAGAGTCATTTATCATTTTCGATGAGGCATAATGAACCCCTCGAAGCTGGACTCTAATTTAATTGTCGTCTGCTTAATTGAGAAGGAGGAAGCCAGCTTCAAGACACTGACTGAAGGTGTTTTCATTGAACGTAGACAGATCTTATTTGCACTCTGCAGGTGACAGAAAAGCTGCTCTGGTCAAACTGTCTCTCTCGCTCTCACTCAACGCAATCTTTATTTTGTGCTTCGCGGAGTCTGGAGCTTCCAAGATGACTTGTCCCTTTAGCCAGTGGCACCTTGCTTACCACCCGCTACCCAGACACCAAACAGAGAAGAACCTTCATTCCTCAGCTGTAAATCTATCAGTAGATCTCATTGGCTGCCAATTCCTGGCTCCTGGGTCCGAGCCGTTGTTCCCAGGAGCCCACCAAAGCCAGCCAGTGCTGTCCTTTGCCTCTCCTCGGCTCCTTATCTATTCAAAAGCTCAGTGAGGAAAATCAGAATCAGATGGCATCACTAGAATTCCTTGTAGGGCACACATGACTCATTCTCAAAGTTAGCAGCTTAAGGCTTAAAGAAATAAATACTCCTTATCTCTTGCAGCTTCTGAGGACTCAGAACTTGAGAGCAGCTGAGCTGGGAGATTCTGACACTTTTTCTCCAGAGAGAGAGGTCAAGCAGCCCACCAAAGCAGGGCGGAGTCAGTTCATGCCTTCAATCCCAGCGCTTGGGAGACAGAGGCAGGAGGGTCTCTGTGAGTTCGACATAGAGAAAACCTGTCTTGAAAAAAAAGAAAAATAAAAAAATAAAAGTTCACTGAGCAGCAGTCTCTAAAGGTTTATTTTTGATGTGGCTCAGCCACATGCTGGTGGAAGACCCCAGTTTTTGCCACATATGACCCTCCTAGTGTTGCCTGCAAACCCTCATGGTGTGGCCGCTCACTACGTCAGAGACAAGCAGTTACGGGCACCAACATCTTTTGTAACCCCAGAATTACTCTGCCGTTTTCTTATAGCACCTTAACTTTGGCCTTATTCTATATGAAGGCTGTGGATTAGAAAAGAAGCGGGGTTTGCTTGGAAGTCACCCAGAACACCAGCTATCAAATGGTAGCTCTACTTAAAACTACCTCCCCCCCAAACACACTGGCTTCTCACTGAAGTGGTGATAAAAATCTCAACATGTTACTGAGGTTTTCCAAGCACTGCATGATCTTGCTTCCACTTACAACCTACTGCTATTAGGTTCCAGACACTTTGGCCTCTCTCCTGTGCCTCCGATATATCCCTGCTCTGCCCCCTTTTCATTTGCACATCCCTGTGACTGGAATGGTCTTCCTCCAGATCTCTACAGGACTGATTCTCTGTCACTTAAATCAAGGCCAGAGATGATGCCTACCAAACAACCCTTGGCTTTCTCTGTAGAGAGTCCCAGAGGGAAGGGAATGAATGTTAGAATGTGATGAGGCATGCAGCCTGCCTGCCTGCCTGGCAATTTTGGTATGGAGCTTATTCTGACCTTATCATGGAAGAGAGAGCTCAGAGAGCTCCAACCTACAGCCCACTCTGCACAGGGGTGAAGCAGGCGCCGTGGGGAACCACCAGAGCTGCAGATCAGGGGAATTAATTCTCACAGCAGACATCTCTGTGAAGCTGAGCCTGGTGGTCAGCTCTGTCACCCCAGTGTCTCAGCTCTTCTAGAGACTGAGGCATAGGACCACAAGTTCAGATCACAAGACAGCAGTGTGAGCCATAAGTGAGTTCAAAGCCAGCCTGAATAATTTGCCAAGACCTTGCATCAAGAAATGAACAGAGAAAACAGCGAGAAGGGCCTAGGCTTCCAGCTCATGGTGACTGCTTGAGCTAGGCCTGGGCGTGATCCCCAACACCACTGAAGGGGAAAAAATATGTAAAGTAGAAGTGGAAAGGCTTATTGACACCTTAAAAATTAGGAAACTGAGTTCACCCTGGGACACTGTACTTATTAAATGAAATGAGCCACAGTTTAAATCCTACCCAAGTGCCATGGCTGTGCCTTAATTCTACAGTATGTGGCCCGTGTGTCATTTACGGTTGTTCCTTGAATTTTTCTAAGTAATTTTATATTAACTTAAGAGTTCTTTTTAGCTTGACAAATGGCATTTAATGAATATTTGCATGGGCACTGTAGTCACTGATTTAGGAACTATGAAAACTTGACACTGGTGTACATACATATGTGTATCCATACATGTATACACACATGTATATGCACATATATACATGTGCGCATACATGTATACAGGCAATTATAGGTTGGCATGAGAGGCTAAACAAGACAGAGTCGTTTCTCTAACATTTGGATGAATGAGAACATTGCTGAGGTGGGAAGACAAGTGTGGTGAGAAGGGAACTGAGGTTTGAATTGAGCCTTGGGAAATAGGCAGGTTTACAGCGGTAGAAGGAAGGAAAGGGGTAGGTGCTGTAAGAAAGGAGCTGCCGTCATGCAGTGAGGCAGGAGAGTTTGAGAACTGGCAAGACAAAGAGGTGAAATGAAACTGAGATCACGTACAAGAGCATGAATTAATATAAAGAGTATAAAATCTAATGTAGAAAATAAAATCTTGCATTGAGGTAATTAGCCGGTTAATATGACAGATGTCAAAAAATGTTTGTTGGACACATGCTGGAGAGGTTGTGGAGAAAGGGGAACCCTCCTCCACTGCTGGTGGGAATGTAAACTGGTACAACCACTCTGGAAATCTATCTGGCGCTTTCTAAGACAATTAGGAATAGTGCTTCCTCAAGACCCAGCTATACCACTGCTAGGTATATACCCAAACTTTGCTCAAGTACACAAAAGGGATATTTGCTCAACCATGTTTATAGCAGCTTTATTTGTAATAGCCAGAACCTGGAAACAACCCACATGTCCATCAACGGAGGAATGGATACAGAAATTGTGGTATTTTTACACAATGGAATACTACTCAGCAATCAAAAAGGAGGAAATCATGAAATTTGCAGGCAAATGGTGGAATCTAGAAAAGATCATTCTGAGTGAAATATCCCAGAAGGAGAAAGACAAACATGGTATATACTCACTTATATAGACCTATAAGATATGATAAACATAATGAAATCTGTACACCTAAAAAAGATAATCAAGAGAGCGGACATGGGGTAAGATGATCAATCCTCGTTTAGAAAGACAGATGGGATGTGCATTGAAAATATGACAGGAGTCTACTGAGCACATTTGAAAGACTCTAACTAGCAGTGTTTTCAAAGCAAAGACTCATGACCAAACCTTTGGCAGAGTACAGGGAATCATAAGAAAGAAGGGGAGTTAGTCTGATGGGGAAAGGATAGGATCTCCACAAGGACCAAATATATCTGGGCACAGGGTCTTTTCTGAGACTGACATGCAACCAAGAACCATGGATATAACCTAGAATCTCTGTTCAGATGTAGCCTGTGGTAGCTCAGTAACCAATTGGTTTCCCATAGTGAGGGGAACAAGGACTATTTCTAACAGGAACTGAATGACTGGCTCTTTGGCCTCCCCACCCCCCAAGGGAGGAGCAGTCCTGTTAGACCACAGAGGAGAGCTTTGCAGCCAGTCCTGAAGATACCTGATAAAACAGGATCAGATGAATGGGGAGGAGGTCCCCCCCTATCAGTGGACTTGGCAAGGGGCACGGTGGAGATGAGGGAGGGAGGGAGGGACTGGGAGGGAATGAGGGATCGGTCGGGACACAGCTGGGATACAGAGTTAATAAAATGTAACTGATAAGAAAAAATAAAATTCAAAAAAATGTTTGTTGGTTGAAGGAAGGAGATAGGTGAGATAGGTGTAGCTAAGCTTCTACCAAGGGATCCGCTGGGATCCCCTGTGCTCTTGCCTACTCTCAAGTAGCCACATTACTAAAATGCCTCGCTACTCTCCTCCCACTACTGTCCAAAATACAAACTAACATTCAATTCCATGAAAGTTTACTCTGGGAAATCAGTGAGTCTGTTGGACTTCCTTACAGAGCAACGAACGGGTAGAAGGCCAAAGGCAAGAGCACCATTAACTCCAAAGCAGCCATACTGTGAGGCCTGCCCCTCACATGAATGGTGAGTCCCTCACAGCTGTGTGGATGGAGCCCCCTGGCCTCCCACTGATACCCCCAGCCTTTCTCAGAGGTCCTGAGGCCACATGCAGTTAAGGCAGAATTGCAAACAGCTCATCGTGAGGCGTGGCTGTATACTCTGGTGAAGCCTGTCACCTTCATCAACCCCTCCATCCAAGAGGGAATGTCAACAATCAGTGAAAACCAGCTGAGCTCCTGAAGATGGTGGCGGTTTGGCTTACAGGACAGTCCTGTCAATAAGCGTAAATGAAAATCATGTAAATGAAATATCCCAATATTTTCAAATTCTTCTTATATAGAGCAGTTCAGAAGAACCCCCGCAAGCTCAGTCTATGTGCAGAGTCCAATAAGAGGAAGAGTTCAACTACTTAACTGCAGAGATTGCTCCAAATAACTTCCTTTTTGGTTTTTGTGGTTGCGGAGATTGAACCCTGGACCTTGCACATGCTTCAGAGCTACATCGCCAGCTGGTGATATACACATTTCTAGGCACAAAATAGCAGCTTTTCTCTCCACTGCTGACAATTGATCTGTAAGGCGCGTGTCTCAGATGAGGTTGGGAGGGAAGGGGGAAGGAGGCACCTGCTGCAGTTGGGTATTGTTGTGATAATCTAAATCACTCTCCTTTTCTGGGTTCTACTTTGTGCTCCTATTCTACTCATATTACAGACTACACCTTCCTGATCACAATTATTATGGGAGAAGTTTACCCAAAACTAAGCTGGTAATGTCAGAGCCCATCTTACTGGCTCTTGCCATTGAATTTGACAGGAACTGGGGTACTCAGAACTCTTCCAATGGAAATTCTGAACCTGAATCCACAAAGACTGACAAATGCATATTGTATTTGTATACACACATCTATACATATATACACACACAACGGAATATTGTGTGTGTGTGTGTGTGTTTAGCCATAAAGAAGAATGAAATTATGTCATTTGCAAGAAATGTGATGGAATTGAAAATCATCATGGTGAGTGGAATTAGCTAGACCCAGAAAGACAAATACACAGAGTACAGATTTTTTGTTTTTTGTTTTTGTTTTTTGTTTTTGTTTTTGTTTTTTAAGCATGAGAGTAGAAGGGGAACTATTTGGGTGGGGGAACAACGGAGAGGGACAGGGAATGAAGTTGGGGGAAAATATGATCAAAGGACAACGAATACATGTATGAACATGTAATGGTGCCAAACACTGTTTTGAACAATTAGTATATGCTGAAAAGAAAGCAAAAACAGAAAAGGTGTGACTCTTCCCATGTAGGTAGCGACCAGGCCAGAGGGAGACCGTCATACAAATGAGTTTCTAATTTTGTCCGCCCTAAGCCATGGAAGTTCAAGCTCGGGCACCTGCTTAACCAGCTCAGTTTCTGTTACCTGTGAGTAAAAGAAGTCTGCCGCAGAGAGAAGGATAAAGTGCACAGTGCAGAGGACCCACTCCATGGGAGGGACAGTCTAAGGCAGTACTTCTCAACCTGCCGGTGGCCCAAGACCATCTGAACACACAGATGTTTACATTACAACTCAGAACAGTAGAAAAGTTAAAGTTATGAAGTGGCAACGAAAACACGTCTATGGTTGGCGTCACCACAGCATGAGGGACTGTATTAAAAGGTTGAAGCATGAGGAAGAACCACTGATCTAGGGGTTCATGAGGTCTATAATGAATGAGGAGGGGTGCGAAGGCCAGGCAACTCGAATTACTGAGGCTTTGAGCATGGACATGGAAAGGGAGCAGTCTCTTAAGATGTACAGGTGGGTGGGGAGGTGAGCATTTTGGATGTACCAAAACAGGTGGAGGCTCGGGGCTGGAGGCTGAAGTCAGGAGGCTGAAGACCGCTTGGAGGCTTTTCTTGGAGAGAGGCTGAGCAGATTCAATTGCATCCACCTTCGCTAAAGCCCCACAGACTCACAGGCTTCACCAACCTATTCCACCACCTTTGGAATTCCACTTGACAATGGCCTCATTAGAGAAAAGCTCTATCGACAGTCGCATCAATAACTAGATGTGTAATTAACTTTGTTTCCTGCCCCCCAGGGGGCGGCAGTCGGGAAGACTGAGAACATAAACTCTCAATCTCATGGTGGAAGCTTTCAGGGACGTGCCTTCCTCCAGTGGGTGCCACGCTGACAGTGTGGCTAAATGAGGCTTAATTTGACAATCCCAACAATCCAATGTTAATGATATGCCACGGTTATAATTTGCATTTGATAGATCCTTTTTATTTTATTTATTTATTTATTTATTGTCTCTGCTGTTGGCTTTCCCCTTGGCTCTCTCGTCTGGGTTCCTGCACCCCTGCGTTCCTTGAAAAGCAAGTTTTCGTTTCAACACCGCAAACACCATCTCTGCTAGTGGGACACAACAGTTAAATAATGTGAAACCGCACCGATGCCAGTGAAATAAAAGTGAGTTTTACAGAAGCGAGTTCCTTCCCGGAACATAATAACAGTAAATTTCCAGGGTCCTGTAGTGTAATATCCATTAGATTTATTATGTTGCGAGTCTTGGTCCCACTGGCTCAGCCTGAGGGTAAGTATATTACATTTCATCACAGTTTCATTTTCTCCTACAGATGAGAAATGGGAATGCGATTGCAGTTATGTAGCATGCATGTGTTAAATCTGATCTCTAATAAAATCAAACACATCACAACCCGGAGCACTTGAGTACAGTGTCGGCAAAATGAAACCCCATCTGTCATCATGTAGAGAGTGCCTTATTAGAACACAAAATCAAACCGCTCAGTGTGAACATTGTTACTTAATAAATGAGTAAATGAAAACTGATAATTATGATCTTATTTATTTTAAATGATTACTTAAAGCCACCAAAAGCACAACATAATTTGTCAATTAGACACTCTGGACCCCGTAATGGTACGCAGAGCAAATACCTCTGAGTGAGGAAATTAAACAGACTTAGAGAGAAACAAAAGGGGAGGAATGGAAAGGAACTTTCTAGAACTATCTACCAGAAGTACACATGAGAAAGAGGAAGGGCTTGAGAAGCCATGGTCACTCCTGCGTAGATGACTGCAGCTTTGACACTGGAGTCACCAAAGCATTCAGTTGTAAAAACAACATTTTCCAGTGTGCAGCAAACACGGTGACACACTGATGGCTTCAATGTGAGCTAGTGGCATTGCCTAGGTCCCCAAGAGGCAAATCTAAAGCTGTGAGCTTGTTTCCAGCTGCTGAGGGCAGAAGACGTCTGCTTGATTTGATCCTTTTATTTGACTAGAACACAGTTAACTGAGAGTAAATGAAATCACTTCTGAAGATAGAAATTAAGTAGGTAGAAAGCACACGATCCGGGAGAGGATAATGCAAGGGTCAAAGAGATACTAAAGGTGGTGATCACTGGCAACCAACCATGCTATGGAAGAAGCTCTGCTCTCCGTTCTCTAGACAGAGCATACCTGCAATCACAGCACCATGGAAACTGAGGCTGGTAGATTTCAAGTTCAAGACCAGCCTGGGCTACATAGGGAGAACCTAACAGAGAAAGATAGAGAGGAAGATGGCCATTAAAGAGAGGGGAGAAAAAGAGAAGGAGGGAAGAAGGAAGAGAGGAAAGAAATCACCAAACACCTCACTAATTGGAGACAGGCAGTAGGGTCTCTTCCTGAGGCTCTTTCACAAGAGCTTGTTTATCTGCCACAATGAGATCACAGCCATTCCTGGAACCCTACCAGACTTCCCCAGATTCTGCAGCCCAGATGTGGAGATATTTTCTGTCTTCCTGATAAGCAGTCCGATATGAGTGTCTACACAGTCTGGTGTGTCTACACAGGTATTAAACATTCTGAAGTCTACCTTTGGCTTGACATCCAGTTTTTCAAAGTCTTGCTATTCTGAAAATTCCCTTTGTCCTCAAGAAACTAATAAAGAGGCTCACATAGCTCTCCAGATTCCTAGGCTGCCCCCAAAATTTTCATAGCATATATTAAATTATATGGCTAGGAATGAAATCAAATTTGGAAAAAATATGTAGTGCGTTGTCATCTTGTCATGCCCTTCCCCAACACTTTGAAGGATGGCCTTGTTACTACTGGTCAGAGCTGGGGGGACAGGCATTACCAAATTCTTGGCCTCTCACTCAAGGAATTGACATAAAAATTGACAAGCACATTTTATCTAAAGCCAGGTGTGGTGGTGCATACCTGTAATCCAGCACACAAGGAGACAGAGGCAGGTGGATTTCTGTGAGTTTGAGGCCAGCCTGGTCTACAAAGCAAGTCCAGGAGAGCCAAAGCTACACAGAGAAACCCTGTCTTGGAAAAACAAAAACAAACAAAACAAGCAAACAACAAAGAAAAGCCCAAAACCCAGAACCTTTATTTAAAATAAAGCAATAGAAGAGATCAGCACACACCACAAGGGAGCAGCAGGCCACAAGACTGACAATAATACTCAAAGGGCCCAGTCTCTAGCCTGGGCTGTTCTCATGGATTCTGAAGGAAGGAGAGACTGGTTACCTTTTAGGTAAAGTTTTAGTGGTTCTCTATTTTGATCAGTAGATTCGGCCGCATAATTATTTTTCCTTCTTTGTATGTTCTCTCCCGTGATACATTTGATTTTAATCATCTGCATTCCCAATTATGCATAGGCATAACATGGTAAATAGTGGATTCTGCCCTAAAGTCCACTTGAAGGACATAGTTTGCCTTACTGATTATGCACCCCAAACCAGTTCAGTCCAGAGCAATCTTTCTATTCTTCATGCCCAGATGCATTGGAAATATATCTTAATAGAAAACATCTAAATGTGATTGGCGTTAAGGGAGGAGAAACTCATTCTGTTTGCCAAAGAGGCGTGCATGTGTAGCTGATACAGACTGGGGGTGGAGTTGATGACAGCTTTCTGGGTGCACTGTTCAGAGAGGGCTGGTGTGCATAGCATGCACAGAAGGATCTAGGCTTCAGAGTACATTATTAGAAGGGGGTGCACAGAACCCAAACCAAGTTGAGCCCCAGGTTACTGGCTATTCATTGTGTTTGACTACCTTGGTTCCATGCAGTATATGTCCTAACTTCCATCTCATATAATTACATTTAATTTCATTTTGCGAGCATACTTAAAATGCTTGCTATATTTAAATAAGTGAGGTTGATATTTTCATGTAATTTAAAATACATTCACAGAAGGAAAACTTGTAGCAAGGATGGGAATTTGTGTAGTGAAAGGTAATTGCCGTGAAAATCTTTGTGACAGCTTGAAGGTGAAGCATGCCAGATCCAGTAGAGGAGCAAGGCTGAAAGAGATGGCTTCTGGTATGGACTTTGAAAGACTTCAAGAGGTAAAGATGCTGAGGCAGAGGAGGAGGGCAGGAGGGATCCGAAGATATAAGGAAGGACATGTCTGGCTTAGTCTTGCTGAGGCTTCTAAAGCCTCTTAGGGATTCTTCGGGTAAGAAATGTCTCTGCTATGCAATGAGATGACTGATGGGCCTCAACACAACTTCAGGCTGGGGTGGGTCACCAGACAGAACGGGTACATGACACCAAGTTTGGAGCTTTGGGCCAGTGAGGAACTTTAATGCTTCAGGGACCAGAAAAGAGCTGGAGACTGACCTCAATCACATGGTCAATGACGGAATCAGTTGTGATTATGTCAGAGACCTCACCACCAGTCTTGGACATGATAGCTGGGTGGAGCTTCCTAGAAGCTGAATGCATTACTGTGCTTGGGACAAGATGTGCCCTTGACTCAAATGGGGAGTGGATACAAAGAGTCTGTCCTTCCTTCCGGACTTCACACCCTGTGTACCTTTTGTAATAAAGCTACATATGATCATATGTATAATACTGAGTTCTACAGGTCCCTTTAGTCACGTTAGCAGAAGCCCTGGACTTAAGCAAGCCCATCAGTTAGGTGGGTGGTCTCAGACTTCACCGGCAGCCAGCACCTAAAGTGAGATCAGTCATACAAGGGCTTTTGTCCTTCACTTGGGCAGTTTACCTTCAGTGGGCCTGATCTCATAAGGTGACTTATTAAAAGTGTGTAGGGTGGGACTTCTTCTAGCAAGAGACTTGAAAACAACAGGATTCAACAA
>NW_026596034.1:7142895-7180958 GCF_907164565.1 Psammomys obesus
GGGGGGGGGGGCCCAAACACACCCCAAAGACTCATTTTGAACAAAATGAACAGTACTTCCCAAGCCCTTGCCCACTCCTGTGTCATTTACTGTCAACTGCAGCACTAGTTGACTCATGTTCTCCTGGAAGTTCATCTCGTTAGAGATTTCTTCTTCTAGGAAGAAGGTTGCTACAGGATCTAACCACCAGTTTGCTAGCAGACCGTGAGAGATGATACCAATGAGTGTGATCACGGAAGCTATGATGATGATAACCAGTGCAGGTGGGGAATTTGTTGCTAGCCAAATCTGAACAAATCAACCTCACAAAGCTGTCTTGAGACTCTAAAACACTGAATTACCATTTGGTAGTGCTAAAGAACTAACTTTTAGGTATGTTAAGGATGTTGGAGGTCTGCATTTTTTTTTTAAAAAAAAAGTATTTTCCCTTGCAAATACCTACTTCAGGATCTTTGAAGAAATAATAGGATATCTTCATCTGCAATGGAGCATTCCACACATGACCCATGGTCTGATGAAATAAAAGTGTGTATGTGTGTGTGTGTGTGTGTGTGTGTGTGTGTGTGGTGTACATAAGAAAACTGAGGAATAACTACATGAGGACATGTTATACTAGTCTCTTTGTTTTGTAGACATTTGAAGAATTCTGTAATGAAGATCTTTTCTACTTTCTCAATCAGAAACACAGGCATCCTTCCAATTTGTTGCCTTCTTTCCCACTACTGTGCTCCTGTAATGTATGGCATCACTAGAATTCATCTCTCCTCCATTATCCTCTCCTCTCCTCTCAGGCCAACAGCACCCAGTCAGCTCCTCATCATCTGCAACAGCCTCCTGCTCATCCCCAGTTGCAAAGCTCCATCATCTTCTGGCAATCAGAGCAATCTTCTTGGACTGGTACTCCAATCTGGTACGCCAATCCCCTGCATATTGCCCCGCAGTGCTCCGTCATTAGCTACCAGTAAGTCTCCTACCATTAGAAAGAGATCCTTGGTGATCCCTCCGTTCACCTGCTATTTCATCGGGCCTCAGGCACAGTAAACTGTGAGAATGTCAGGTTGTTTGTCAGTCATTTGGCAAGAGCTAATGAGATTTCTATGACAAGAGCTCTCTGCGAACGTGGGATTGCATACTCATAACAGAGACAGATAAAGTGCAAATAGTAGTTGGGTATGCCTGTCATCCTCTGAGTTTATTCTTACTCTTCTACCCTTCTGCACAGGCAGCTCCATGCCATCTGCTGGATGTCTCTATACCTCACCACCATGTAGGAGTCAGCCCACCCATTGCTTCTTTGGGACTCTATCCGAAGGCCTGCTGATTTTGTTTTCACCAATGTCTACGCTTGGCTCAGGCCAAGGCTGCAATGTAATAAACTGTTATTGAAAGAACAAATCAATGAATGGGTTAATGAATGGATCTCTGCCTTCTTTAAACTGACTTTCTTGGGCTTTGAGTTATGAGAGGTAAGAGTTATTATATCTGAGCATTATTTTATATCCTCAATCACTTAAGATGATGAAGTGCATTTTGTTAACCAAAGCCATTGAGAATGGATATTCACTTAAATCAAAACGTCCCCTGTGCCCTGTTCCCAGTGCATTTGTGTTAGAGGCAAGAAGGTGTAATCTGTTGAGTTACACAAAGTCATGCTGAGTTCATTTTTTTATTTTAGAATTACTTAGAACGCCTAAAATGCTGATTTATATTGTGATCTTTAAAGAATGGACTTCATGTAATTTCCTGAAACATGTTTGATCTACAGATCCTTTTGTCCATAGCATATCTCAACAAATGTCCTAAAGGGTATCTTTTCAGAAACCTCGGTCTACCTGACACCCTTACCTTAAAGCTAGGTACTAAATAGCTCTCGCCACAATAGACATGCACCAGCAGACAAATGAAGATGCTCTCTGCTTCTTCCTCCTCATCTGCTAAACCATGAACACAGCACATGTAGGGGCTGAGTCAGCAGAAAGAGAACCAACCGCTGTAAAAGAACAGGCATGGAGGCTTTCGTTTCCAGCTCTCTCCCTGTCTGTCTTTATCTCTCAATCTCTACAGTAAAGAAAGCAATGCCTTAGTAATTGAGAAAACAGCATATCAATCAATGCTTGTTAAAACAAACGTACAAAAATGGAGGTCTCTAAGGACCAAAATCAGTAGCAGCTAAGGCGGCTTTGGATATGTGAGAAATGAAATAGGAGTCGACAAGACGCCATTGGGGAGAAGGGAGCCTCTTTTTAGCACAATGGTCTACATTGTTTGCTAAAATACAAAGCGTGCAATAAAATACAGGTGAATGTGTGATTTTACACATCTGCCTGAATAGACACCTTACGCTATCGCGTGAGAACATAAAATCGACAAGGGTTTTCTTTTCAGCCAGCATCTCCGCAGCTTAGTTGATGACTAATCTTACAGATTAAATCCGATCACTGGATTATTGATATTAATTCTTTCTTTGGGTTGACAGCTGTAGGATGGTAACGTCACAGGAAACTCTGAAATCGACTGAGCCCAATTAAGCAGGCAGGACCAAAGCCAGTGCATATGAGATGGAGTAATCATGGCTCACAGTTTTTGTTCTAAGTCAGAATATTGTTAAAGCCTGAGAAAGTAAGTTTGAAACATTATATTAAGAGCAGGGCTGTTTTGTATAATGATATAAGCTGTGCTCCATTGTTTTAAACCTAACCTGTCAACAAAGAAGAGAAGCTTCCCTAAGCTCTTAAAGAACAAGGAATGTTCACGGATGGAAGAGGCTTTATCATCTTCAGTATTTTAAGCCCTGCTTTTAGGTAAAGCTTTTAGTTAAACAAGGACAAGTCTGAGCTGGCAATTTGCAAACAGGCTCATTTCTGCACCCATTCATTAGAGCGCTGATTAGAATCTTAATGTGGGGGGAGGGGCACCTCAAAGTCAACTTGTTCATGGAAATGCTCATAAGTTTAGCAAGTCGTTGTTCAAACAGAAACATTTCAGGATTATAGGTCCCACAGAAGGAGATTTTAAAGGATGAGCAACTACACAGCTCTGGTCACAATGAAACAATAAAAGCTAAACTCAGAAGTAGAACATGTTAAGTATTACTGTATGGTTGAACTGGCAGCTGCCAGCAAGCGTGGTCAGCATGCATGAGCAGAAGACAGTGGAGAGGTAACCTGGGAGGGGGGCACAGAGAGGAAACCGAGTCAAATGCATATGGGAGAAGTGAAAATGACTGTGAAATTGATCGTTGTCAAACTTGATAACACATCCACAGGGATTACATTACCTTTATATTTGTTTAAAATATGGGGGTAAAAGAAATGCTCTCACTTTAAGTGAAAAAAAATAAACAAAAAAACCAAATTAATAACTCTGAAATGAACGCTTGCCTGTAGATATGAAAGGAAAGGAAGAAAACTATCCAATGAAAGAAATGGGAACACAAAAGGAAATTTTAAGGGAAAATCAGGACTGAGAATAACTGCCAGAGGATTTTTGTAGATAATGCTTTTTTTCAATTTCAAGAATAAATAATATTGAAGTCCATCATAAAGAGAGCGGTATAGAGGTGCACACTTACAGTCATAGCTCTGGAGAGACTGTAGGAAGTGAGGTCATGAGTTTGAAACCAGCCTGAACAACACAGTAAGTTCAAAGCCATCCTGGAACATGTAGTGAGACTACTTCAAAAATTCCGACAGTAGGAATGTTGCTCAGTGACAGAATGTTGGCCTAGCATATACAGGTCCTGAGTTTCATCATCAGGGCTAAAAACGGCCCAACCCAAAAACTATATGTCAGAAGGGGTAATGACAAAAATGTGTGGGTATAAGAGACATTCATTTAAACATTCCTAGGAGTAAATAGCACAGAACATAGATAGATAGATAGATAGATAGATAGATAGATAGATAGATAGATAGATAGATAGATAGATAGATAGATAGATAGATAAAACACTTATGAGCATGTGAGTGATAGAGAAGGAAGGACACATAAATGCCTATGTGTTAAGGGGGGCTGCTGGTGTGTAAAGGTCATGAATTCCTACATGAAAGCTACGTGAGTTCCTTCCTCCTTAGGACAATGTGCACAAAACCCGTACTAGCTTTGCATTTCTGCATCCATGCTTCGAATATATCCCTTGCTGTGACTCCAACAGGTCCTAGATAAGGGGACAAACAACAGGCAGTGCAAGGTTCTACAGGACTTAAGGGCTGCAGTCACAAGCTGGCCAAATGCTTTAAGTCTTAACATTTTGGTCTTTGTTTTGTTTCCTTGTGGCAGGGTTTCAGAGTCAACATGTAGCCCAGACCCACCTCAAGCTCATGATCTCCTGCCTCAGCATCTTCGGCTCTAAGAGTACAAGTGTGGGCCGACATGCCGGGCTTGAGATTTATAATATTAGGGGGTTTTGGTGTTTTTCTTTGTTTGTTTTTTTGTTTTTGTTTTTGTTTTTGTTTTTGTGGTGCTGGGACCTACTCCAGGACTTGTACACAAACATTCTACTACTGACTTGCATCTTCAGTCCAAATCTTTTCATCACTGATATTTTTTTTCTGAAAATGTAGTATTGTGTTCTTGGTGCTTAGCATCTAGTAGATTTTAATAAATGTTTATAGATTGGATGATGGAACAAATGAACTGAACGCATCAATGAATAGACCATGGTGCTTCCCTTGTTCAACACCACCTTCGCTGGCTATCAGGGCCACAAAAGCTGTCGGGCTGAGATTATTGCCATGTCAGCTGAGGGTGAACTCATTAAGAGAGCTGGATGCTTCATAACCATCCTCCAGGGCTCTCTGTCCCTCACTGTCCCATTCTAACTCTATTCTACCCTGTCTCTCATCCAGTGTATAAACGTAATGACCTAGTTACATCAATTACTTCATCTACCAAGTCCTGGAGGCACAGGACATTCCAGAGCCAGTACTGCACCACCCAGAAACACAGACAACAAACAGCAGTGACGTGATCTCTCCTTCTCATTCCTTCTGCTAAAATGCCCTTGATTCCCCCCCCCCCATTAATTGCATATTAACATATCTAACACAGAGACTATCTGCTAAATTACCCACTGGTGCGAGGGATAATATAGTGTGTTAGATGAATGAAGCACTCAGCTTCCCAAAGCTCCCCAAATACTTCTTTCAGAAATGATACACTATTTTCTTAGCTTGAATAGTCTTTTCATACCAACCTCAGTGACTACCAAAACAGTTTAATGCTATTAGAATATCATCAACTTTCATTATGTTTAATAAGAGATGGTGACAAGAGATAATTTTAAATACATTTTCACCAAAATTAAAATCACAAGTTGTAAAATGAATCCTAGAAGTGTCAGTTATAATGTGATGTAATTCCAGCCTCCTTAAACTTATTCTCATTAACTGCTCCAAGATGAAACTCTAGCAATGAAATTATAAATAGAGGAAGGAAGCTAAAATCTCAAATACCAGTCTTCATTCTCAAAAGCGAAGACCTGTAGCTTATCTCATCAACTTATTTGACATTTTTAATTGTTTATTTTTCTAAGTCTATTGAGTGGGCCAAGCATCTCATTGTCTATTCATCTTCTGTGCACAGCCACTGAGTATTTACGCCTACACATTGTGGTAGACATAGCATGAACCAACAAGACAGACAGAAGGCTACATGCTCACTCCTTCCTCTTCCCATAACTAACTCATTAGAGGACAACTTAGAAAAGTAACAAGTTAAGCATGGTTGGTATTTATTCATTACTACCTTATCAAAAAGCAGAACTGAGGTTCCTTTTTTAAAACACTTGTTACATAGTTGCATGAAAACAGAACCAACCTGATGAAAGAAAGCAAACAGGTGAACACCAGCTGAAAGAGGTCCACCCACTGTAAATGAAGCAAGGATCTCCCTAAGATGCAAAAATAATGTATGTGCCTGCACGCATAAACACACATGTGCATACACATATAAGTTGCCCAGAAAAAGCCAAGGTTTTCTGAAAATAAAAGTCGAATCCCATGCAAGGGGATGCTGTAATGTTTCCTTGACAACTCCATGCATGCATCTACTGCAGTGATCAGTTCCGTGGACTTCTGCTGAGCACAGAGTCCAAACAACATGGGCTAGGCAGTCTGTTTCTGATTCTTCCCCACCAGCAGTTAATTATCTGGTGAAGGTCTCGGAGGAGTCCAGTCTGAATTACAGACTACATGTGGATACATGACTTGCAAGGTATAGGGAATGCACAAAGAAGGAAGCGTCCCCTGAGCTGATTCTAATATAGGAAGAGGAACTGGTCAGAAGGCGGTCTTCCTCACCAGCTTGTACAAATTTTCAAATTTTAAAACTGGTGCAAATGTGTACAAACCCCAAGCTTCTCATTTCTCAAAACAAAGCCAAACAAAAATGCTGTGAATTTGTCAACCCAGGGCCTCCTCTTCCCCTTGGGAGGGAAACTGAGTAACAACTTGGGTAATGATCACTCTCTCTAGCTTGTGCCGGATACCAGTGTCCACTTCACCCATTAGCCTGCCTTCCTTTTCCCATGGACGGCCAATGAATAATGAAGGATATATAGCTGTTGGAATAATGTTCTTGTGGAATGTATACAATTTACTCTTGTTTATTCAAATGCTGATTTCTCTACCCCGCTATCTGGTTTCAATCCAGACATTACATTGTGATGTTTATTCTAAGCATCACCTGTCTCAAGTTTGTGTAAACACGCCACCATTTGTTCTCTGTATTGTCAATAAAACAACCAACCAATGTTGTGCAATGGAGAGAAAAGGGTGGGACATTCTTGTCCGGAGGGGAGGAGAAGGAAGTGAGTGAGAGGAGTGGGAGAGCAGAGATCCGCAGGAAAGGACTTGTAACTATGAGAAGAGATGAACTGGACCTAAGATATGACTAAAAGCAAGTATAATGTGTAAAATCTGAATGGTAGGAAACTATGCAGGCTTGGAGGTTTAGGATGGAGTAACTGTTGTCTAGCATTGTGCTCTAGGTTAACTAAATAATCCTAGTCTCTGTGCAGTGATTTGGGTATACAGCTGGTTTAGGAATAACTGCTGTTTAACTAAAGGATAAATCAATAATAAATATTAATAACAGATAAGTTATAGCATAGTTAAAAATCATTTAATCTCAGCCCTGGGGGCAGGAAAGAGGGGAACAGAGGCTGAATGATAGAAAGTTCAAGCCCCATTCAGGCCCCACAGTGAGACACTGTCCCGAAAAAAAGGAGTAGGGAGTAGCTTACACAAAGTTAAAAAAAAAAAAAAAAAAAGAGCATCATGCCTTCGAGAGCCCAGAGTGTGGAATGTGGCATGTCAGAATGTCCAGTGATAGACAGCCGCTTCTCAAGAGAGAGCCGCTTCTCACAGGCAGAAAGGTTTTTCAAGCCTGTTCTTTTGTTCCTATAGCCCACTGCCTCCACTTGCTGGGTGAAACTTTTAGAATCTCATTGCAGCTAAGGTTGTGGATCTTAGCTAGAGAAGGTGGATCAAGCATTCAACAAGCCCATCCATCATCTGCTTCCTACAGACACTCGCACTCAGAGGCTCGTATCTCCAGCTCCCTCTTGCAACTGAAAGAGATCCACTTTTAAGTAAAGCCATCCTACGGATCCTCAGATGTCATTGGCCACCGTACATTGCTTCGGCATCTAAAGCCCTGTACTGTGGCCAGTTCTCCTATACTTTCTCTGCAGATCCAGCACTCAGGGCAAAGATTACACTCCATGTGGAAATGCCCACATCCGGTTCTCATGGCCTCAAGCCCTTTGTGGCTCCCAGAGTATGGTGTCTGTGGTTGTTTGTGTTTTCATACACTTGCTCTCTTATTTCATGGTTCTGGTTTAAGAGGGTAACAACAAAATGACTTCCAGAATGCAAGGGAATATCTTCTGTTTGACACTCTTCTGCATCCCAACCTCTTACCCAGCCCCCTTTGGTCAGTAAGCCACAGCTGACCGTCCATATGTGCTAGCAACAATGCAAAGCACTGAAGAACCAGACCTAGGAAGAGGACAAGTGGCTCCGTTCAAGAGAAATTTACATTCCAGAAGACAAATATTGATTTAATAAACAAACAAGTATGAGGACGTGATTATTTTACTGCCCACTGGTATGGAGGGCAGTGTGAAGAAAAAACTTCATGAAAAGGTAGCCTTTTACTTGGGGCCCAGATAAATTATGAGAAGGAAACCAGCCCCGGGAACATCTGGGGGGTAAAGAGTAATCTGGGAAGACAGGAAGATACGAGACCTAAGGCAGGAACAAGGCCCGCACATGCAGGCAGAAGAGAATAAAGTAAGAGGCTGCAGAGCGGTGAATGAGAGCTAAGACAGGGAGTGAAGCCAGAGAGGTGAGATCCCTGGGGGACCTCAGGCCAAATCCAGCCACTGTGTCTGTGTGGTCTGGGAAGTAGGAATATGTAGGGGGGGAAATGAAAAGAAAAATAATAGTTCACAGCCTGAAAAGCTCATATGAAGTTCAAAGATCAGCCTCCTTGAGTAAAGATTTACTTATGTACAGGTTTGGCTGCATTTACATTCAACATCAGAACTTGAATAATTCCACCAGCAGCCATCTGGCCCACAAAGCTTTAGATCCTACCCAGCCTTTTACAGAGTAAATTTGTCAACACTGTGCAACTTAGACTCAAGTATGTAATTTTATAAGTGAATAAATGCTGAACCAGGCATTACACTGACCTCAGGATAGACCATAGATTACGTCACAAAATGGAAGATTCTGAATTCCTGTAAAGATGCCATGGTGCAGAGTGGAAAGGAAGGCAGGTTTGGGTTCAAGGGTAGCTTTTAGGTTTTAGGTTCAAGGTCAAGAGGCAGTTTTAGGTTCAAGGTCAAGAGTAGCTTTTTTCTCACCTCAAAGCAAGCTAGAGTCATGTGGGAAGAGAGAACTTCAATAGAGAAAATACTTTTCATCACATGAGCTCGTAGACAAGTCTAAGGAACATTTTCTTGTTTGATGATTGATGTGAAAGGACCCAGTCCACTGTGGGCAGTACCACCCCTGGGCAGGTGGGCCTGGGTAATATAAGAAAGCAGGCCGAGAAAGCCATGAAAGCAAGCCATTCTGCCACAGCTTCTGGTTCGATTCCTGCCTCCAGGTGCCTGCTTTAGCTCCTGCCCTGACTTCCCTTCAGGATGGGCTGTGATCAGGACAAATAAGCTTAAATAAGCCCTTTCTTCCCTGAGTTGCTTTTGGTCATGGTCTTTATTAAATCAGTAACTATTACAAAGAATCTACTCAAAACTGTGACCCATGTCTTGCTCCCACTTAACCAATGCATCTTGCCCCATTTTTTAAATCGACTCTAAAAGAAAGCAAAAGCTAAGTCCTAAAAAGTGACGGGCTCCTTACAGAAATATAGACAATCAGCAAAATGCAAAGTCTCCTGAATATGTTGAGTCAAGCTATTTGGTTTTTTTGGAGCAAAACGAAAAAAGAAGATGAAGTCCTTAGAAACAAGATATTATTTAGGAAGCGATGGAAAGTGTTCTCACGGCACTAATGAGTCATTAAGTGAGGCGTTTGGGAACAGGGAGGCGCTATAATTAGGTTATCTGTATTTTTAACACAAGAAAAATAACCCAAAGCAGCACTAACCAGTGCAGCTGTATGGAGGGGGGACAGCTCTCTGCAAGTCTCCAAACAGAGGGGAATCATTTGTAATAACGCGAGCTCAGTTGAGCAGCTAATTGAACAAAATGCGTAAGAATAACCCCACAGTCGCTGGTAACCACCCTGAACTGTGTCCTAGCTTTACCATAACTAGAAAGCAACACCCCATTCCAAAACACCAGATAGCAGTGTAGATGAAGTGGAAACAGCAAATCCAATCATAACAAAAGGGGGAGCAGAACTGAATAGAGTGACAGGTTAGGGATTTCACATAATTAAACTGTCAAAGGCCACAAAAAGAATGTGAAAATCAGGGGCTATCACCATCATGGGGAAAAGAGAAGGGATTTAGTCACAAGTATATTTCTGAGGAAGATGAAGAAAAAAATAGATGTCCAGATTGCTCATTTTTGGCCTAATGAATAAATCATCTTGCCCCCGCACCCCACCCCCAATGCACCTGCTGCTTTGAAAGTCCTTCCATACCAACCCAACATAAACGCCTCACAATGGCTCCAACAAGGCTGGAGTCCTGCCAAGGAAAATTACCACTCTTCAACCAAGATAAACATCATATTACTTCATTACCCTTTTAAAACATATGCAAATTAAATCCATTATTCTTTTTTCACCCAGAAATGAAGTTCGTTTGGCTGGAATTCAGCGATTCCTTTTGTCACAGTTGACCATGAATGGCTGAACTCCATGTAGATGGTGCCCACTCCCCATCTTTGAATCAAACATTAATACCATTTGACAGTAATAAATAACACTTATCACAATAGGGATAGAATAATGATTTTCCCACTCAGCTGGCTCATCAGAGCCTATCAGCTGACAACTGCATAAATGAGATTAGCATAACAGCTGCCTATGACAAATGTATCTAAATCCTTTTGATGCTAACTAGTGCTTTGATCTTCCTATCAAGTTGGTGCCAAAACCTAAATCCATTTCTGAAAAATACATCTTGTTTATGATAGATACATATGTATGTCCCAGCACACGCCACAGTCCTAAGACATCCGTAATTAAAAGAATGTGGAGTAGTGATTGAAAATCGTCACCTCTGGCTTGGTGCTTCTTTCTATGACTTTGCTGAATATTTTAAGAAATTTATTTTCAAAATGGAGCCGATGTTCTGCCTGCACATCCTGCTCTTGAGTTACTCGCAAGAATGTAATGAGGTCTCATTCTGATGTTTTCAAATGAAAATAATTACCATGGCTTCATTTTGATTATTGCCTTTCAGAGGTATTGGGTTCATAAAAATTTAAATCAACTGCAAGTAACATAAGCTTTACTTCCTGCTATACAATCACAATGAAGCACGGACTTGTTCTTTGTTTCAGAATGCAAATGGGATTTGAGATCAAACCTGGACTATAACAACTCCATTTATCCTGCTCCACGGCTGGCAGTACTAAGGAGGAAACATGAGGAGCTGTGAGTACTCATTTAGGGTATCTAGGTCTCTACAAGCCTCAATTTGTTTTTCTTACTGAACTTGAGGCCGAAACAATATTTTAAGAAGAGTCCAGTGTCTAATGCAAGGGAGATTAGGATGTAAGCAGTTAGACACTTCCTTTAGAAAAGAGAGGTAATGGACAGCGAGGCTGACCCAGGAGTAGAATGCAGTGTTGGTTACTCTACTGTGGCACATGTTATCGGTAACGGGCAGTGGTCACTACTTACTGTGGGAGAACATTTTCCCATATTAAACATCCCTCCCAAACATGTAAGTCAGGATACAGTCATTCCTTCATAACACAAATATTTGGCAGGGGCCTGCTGTGTAAAATTCTAGGTGCGAGGAATCACGGGAACTAGATAAACAGAATCCTTGCTCTCTCGGGAGTTACTGTCTTGGTGACTGATGGCAACAGCTATTGAAAAATAACTCTAAAGCAACAGAGAAAGAGAGAAGACGCAAGCCGTTTCTATAGTACAGAAGGCTTGAGTTTGTGCTCACAGTTGAAGAAATACAAGCAGCACAAATGAGATACAGATGAACTAGTCAAAGACAGCTGATTTAATCTATATTTGAGTAATTTGGACAAGATTTATCTGCAGTTGTGTGCAGTATGAAATGGTTTGAGATAATCAGTTATTCAGCCAGATACTGATGACATCTCAAAGGCAATACATGTAGTGAAGAGGTACAGGCTTTTAATCCCAGCACTCTTGAAGTAGGTGGATCTCATAAGTTCAGAGCCAGCATAGTTTACATATAGAGTTCAGTCCAGACAGGAATGCATCATAAGACCCTGTAAAAAAATAAATAAAATAAAATAAAATAAAAGATAATGGAGACAGTCTCTGCTGTTGGTGACATGCCATTTCCAACAGAGAATCATGACATAACTCTAAATTACAGAAGCAACATCTGCTATGCCAAAGAAATACTACTAAAGCTGTGAAGTAATGTCAATGGGCTGGTCCAATACGGAGAAGGGCCTACCTGATGAATGTAGCTGGATTACAGCAACAGATGTGTGTATATGACAAAGCAGAAGTTCTCAACAAGATCCAGTGCAGAAAGCTCTACCAGTCACAGCAGATCCCACTGTGGCTGTCAAAAAGAAGGCTGCCAGTGTTTAGAAAGAGGGCTGTTTACACCGGCTTTTTGTAAATTGTCCGGATGCGATTGTGTATGATGGAGAAGCCAACTATGAGTGAAAAGGGAGCACAGCCTCTTTAGGGAAAAAACTTTGTCTCCTGCTCATAGAAGGTGGATCAAAATAACTCACGTGGTGAAAGATGTCTTTGTGGAATCTAGATATGTTTGAGTATGCTGCACAAAAGCTGGATATTTGACAAATTGTGGTTAAATGACTGACATTTATGTCAGTAGTTCCACGGGAAAGAACTCTGAAATCTAGGCTTACAATAGTCATTGTTTATCATCATAAGAAGTATTACATATCACACAAGCAAATAGTGTGTGGTTTAAAATCAAGGATACAGAAGGTCACTATGGCCTAACAAGATATGAACAATATTTTTGAGCATCACTGGATTCACTGTGCTCTATCCCTGTGTATTTTCTCAAGACACAAAAGTGCACTGTCTTAAGTTAGTGTTAAGTAGGAGTTTTAATACTGGCAGCAGGGGGACTGAATGCCCTATGTGATACAAATGTTATATAAAAATTAATCTCAGGTTATTGTTCCTAACTAGCTGGTGATTCAGAATGACCAGGCAGCTGACCCATGTGGCTTCACAGACTCTCATCCTTAAAATGATCCTAGGCACCTCTACTTGATTCATATCAACCTGCTTTTATCCAAGCTTGAAAACAAAGGAATGGCCTGTTGTATGGTGGAGCATCTTTCAGGAATATGTCCAGGAGTGATATAGCTGTGTGACACTATTCCCATTGTCTGAGAAAGTGCCACATGGATTTCCAAAGTAGTTGAATAAGTTTGCACTCCCACCAGCAATGGAAGAGTGTTCTTCTTTCTCTACATCTTCACCAGCATGTGCTGTCATTTGAGTTTTTGATCTTAGCCATTCTGATGGATGTAAGGTGAAATCTCAGGGTTGTTTTGATTTGCATTTCCCTGATGACTAAGGACACTGATTTGCTCAACCATCTTCATAGTCGCTTTATTCATTAATCATTCGGCTTAATTCCAGAATCTGGAAACAACCTAGATGTCCTTAACCGAAGAATGGATACAGAAATTGTGGTATATTTACACAATGGAATACTACTCAGCTATTAAAAACAAGAAAATCATGAAATTTGTAGGTGAATGGATGGAACTAGAAAAGATCATCCTGAGTGAGGTAACCCAGAAGCAGAAAGACATACATGGTATATATTAGTTTATAAATGGCTATTAGCCATATAATACAGGATAACCATACTACACCTAAAGAAACTAAATAACAAGGAGGACCTAAGGAAGATGCTAAATTCTTATTCAGAAGGGCAAATAGAATAGACACCAAAAGCAGATGGGGAGAAGGAACAGGATGGGAGCCTACCATAGATGTCCTCTGAAAGACTCCACCCAGCAGAGGATTGAGCAAATAAGACTCACAGCCAAACTTTCGGCAGAGCCCAGGGAATTGTAGGAAGGAGTTGGGAGATAGAAGGACCCAGAGGGGGCAGGAGCTCCACAAGAAGACCAACAGAGCCAAAGAATCTGGGCCCAGATGGCCTGCAGAGAGTGATGCATCAACCAAGGACCCTGCATGAAGAGGACCTCAACAACCTCCTGCTCAGATGTAGCCAAATAGGCAGCTCAGTCTCCATGTGGGTCCCCTAGAAAGGAGAGCAGGGGCTGTCTCTGACATGGACTCTGTTTCCTGCTCCTCAATCACGTCCCCCTAGTGGGGGAGTCCCTTGCCAGGCCACAGAGGAAAAGGATGCAGGCAATCCTAATGAGACTTGATAGGCTGGGGTCAGATGGTTGGGGGTCTCTGGAGGTCTCCTGCTTTCTGAGGACGAGTGGAGGGAGATGAGGAAAAGAATGAGGGAGGGTGAGACAGGGAGGAGATAAGGGAGGGGGCTACAATAAAAATATGAAGTGAAAAATTATAAAAAATGAATCAAAATTATAAAAAGAAAACAAAGGTATGGGGCCAATGGTTCAAATTAGTAAGAAAATGTGTTCATCTGCATTTTGGCTTTAATTGAAAGCTCCTGCCATGTTTTCAGATTGGGGGAGAGGGTGTTTATTTGCTGTTTTGTTCATTTCGTGTTCTCTTCTTTGGCATTCTAAGCATTGCCATGTGCCTGACATTTGGTGGTAGTGTGAAACATATAATAATTTCTAAATTATCTGCTTCCTGACTTCAAATAACTCCCAGTGTAATTAGTAACAAAATAATTATGTTCATGTTCCAATATCAAGCACCATTAAAAAGAAATGTGAACCTTCTGAATGGGAAGTGTCCCAAAGCTTGAACAGAACAAAACTGGAGACACCACAGGTGTGCCTGGGGCCCTGGGCTGCACCAGGGGAGACTTGTGGACAACAGAGTGGTCAGTCTAACTGAGTCTACACAGGATAGAAGGACAAACAAGAACCCAGTTAAAATCCAGTTAGCAGGTGACCTTGACTGACATCTTGGGCATTGGTGGCTTTTACGGCCATCACCAACTTTGGTGTTTTGCTTGTTTTTTATCTGTTGAGTGAAGCTTCTTCATTCATTTGCCATCACAAGTGTTCTTCTGCAGGACTGGTACAGATCTCCAGGATTCGTTCAGTCTTATGTCCATCCCAGTATTCTTTTCCCTTCTTTAATTTCAGTAAGAACACAAAATAGAAGTATGTCAGCTTAACCATTGTAAAGTGACTGGTTCATTACTACATTCAGACTGCCATCTGCAAATCCCTAGGACTTTTTAATCCCACAGAACTGAACATCTATATCCCTTAGACAATGGCTACTGATTTCTTCTTCCTCCCTCACCTCTCCCCTCCAGCCCCTGTTAGCCAGGACTGCACTTTCTTGGTAGTCAGATCCCTCATATATGTGGAATTCTATGTTTGTCTTCATGTGACTGGTGCAGTGTCCTCAAGGCTCATCCATGTTATTACATGGAACAGGACTTCCTTCTATTTAAAGTTGACTAATATTCCCCTATGCCTATACACCCCTTATTTGATCTAGTCATCCACTGATGGACTGGAGCTGTTTCCACCTCCTACAAGGACACTGCTGAATGAGGCTGCTGAGAGCACAGTTGTGCAATTAAATACATAGCTTCTAAAATACAGAAAATGATAACCACACAGAGACATGACCACCAAGATTTAAGTTATTTTTTTTTATCTCACTTGAACTCATAGCCTATTAAATAGTAACAAGAAAAGTGACCATAATAAAGGTGTGACTAGATAATGCTCACAACTCTTTGACTCGTGGTCCTACAACAAAGAACCCACCCTAGTGGCCACCCTTCTTCACCTTTGCCCTTCTACACCCCAATGCAAGCTGCTTCCTTGATAGCAATGTGCTCTGTCTCTACTGACCTTGGAGTTCAGTCGGGCTAGGTTGGTATGACATCACTGCTCCCTTTGCAAGAATAATGCCCAGAGTTTGCCAGTTGGTTGGCTGGCTTTGTTTTTTGGTTTGGGTTTTTTTATTTTTTTGGGTTTTTTTCCCCAGTCATTGCTGGCACTAGCCATTATTTGATCCTGAAATATCAAAGAACATGGTTTGTAGCCAGGATTGCTGATCACATCTGTCAAGTATAAATGTATGAAGGCTCTGCTTCTACAGGAGGCCAGTCAGCAAGTTGGAACTCCTGTGGTCCAATGTGCAGCATTCTATCCCTTGGAGGACCTCCGCTACCCTGGAGGACCTCCGCCACGCTGACAAACTTCAAAAGTAAAAAGATAAACAAAACAGAACTCTAGTTGTCTAGTTGATCAATAAAAGTCAACTCATAGTTAAATATCCAGTGTCCATGTGATTCCCTCAATTGCTTTCCTGGGCTCAGTTACTACCTTAGATAAACCATTCCCATGCCAACCCTTTAATGCTATACCTCCCCCAAGCCCTTGGCACTTCCTCCCCTCTTGCCTTTTAATATTCCCACTCATTTACTTTTTATATTTTTACTCTAGATTGTTCCATGAGGACAAAGATCACATCTGCTTTGGTCTTCACAAAATCCTTCTTTTGTCTTGTGTCCACAATGCCTGACACATGACACTCAAATAAATATTTGTTGAATGAATAAATAAATAAATAAATAAATCCATGAGCTATAGTCTGAAGGAAAGTGCAGCAAACTTTGGAGTCTTGGAGTCTACACAATCCCATAGGCTTGATGCCTGACAATCATATTTAAATCATGTGGTTCTCTGTCCAGGACAACTGAGCTCATCATATTGACCCCCTCAGCCCCAGAATATAGCTAAATTGTAACTGCCAAGTGATAATGAGACAGTGAAGCCAACACTCCAGAAAGTGAGGGAGTGACAGAGAAAGGCAGAGAAGCCAGGCACTCTGGCCTTCTTCAACAAGAGACTGGGTTGGTGATCTTTTTCTGTCCCAGCCCCTATGGATTCCGAACATACACTTGTACTCTTGCAATAAATTCCCTTTCTTACTTACACTAGCTTGGTATGAGCTTCTATCCCTTACAACTATAACAGCCCTAACCAAAAGAGCACTGAAAAGTAATTCTGATGCAGATGATGAACGTGTTTGCATTCATCAAAGTGATATTTCAATGGATGCATGGTCAAATAAATGTTCTTGTCTTTTTTGCACTTTGTCAGTTCATTTAGAATCACAGGGGGGCTGGGGTTCACTCTGTGGTTTGAAGACAGGGCTCTTTATGTGCCTTTTTTCATATGATAATGCGGACTATATTTTCAGCCCAGCCCTCCATCAAACCGGCATCATCTTGAGGAGACACAATTATAGCTGCTATTTGGCTGGCTCCTAATGGAAGACAGAGCAAACAGTGTGCTAAGAAGTTGTTTTCAATGATGACACTTAAAGCAATGGAGAGAAGGAAGCCAGCCAACAAGTCAGAACTCCTGTAGTCCAGTGTGCAGCATGCTATCCTTGAAGGACCTCCGCCACTCTGAAGACCTCCAGTCGCTTTTCTCAGGTGGATGTGTTGCGGTCACTCGGACAGGCTGCGTAATGGTCCCTGCTGGATCTCAGCCATCCAAATAAAGTCAAGAAAAATACTCTTGGTGACCAGAGAATCATATTCAGCAATAGCCACTTCAGGATCCGCTGGAGGGTTTTTTTTTCTTTCCTTCATTTTTGTTGCTGTTTCTTTGTAAGTGCAACTGTTCAACATGAGGGCAGAAAAGTGTGTCTTCGATTATCTAATCAATTTTGTGGCTGCTTTGAAGTTCAAAATTATGGAAATATTAAATAGGCTAAGGGGTATGATTCAGTGGTGGGGTTCTTGCATAACATGTACAAGGTTCTGGGTTCAATCAACACACACACTATTAGTGACACAAAATTTTCCAAATGTTAAAAGCTGTAAAAATCATTAACAATGATAATACATTCTCTTTTGATGCTACACACCCAGGGAGGGGAATATAATTAGAGAACAGTTGGTTTGCAGTCCAATTATTTAGCCACTCTGCTTCATGAGAGAGAAATTTGGCTTAGTCAGAAAACATCAGCCTGCATGACACATCCTACTGCTGTAAAATAATTGTGTTTCACATACATAGTAAATGTGTTTGGAAAGTGGGTGGATAAAGAGAAAATAGCTTCAAGACATACAGGAGACACACAGCGGCATCAAGCTTTGTAATGCTATGGTTTTGGTTTTGGTTTTTTTTTTCTTCTTCTTTCAAACATTGCACAAGGCTGGCTCAGACAATTGGGTTTGTGTGTAAATACAATTGACTGGTTCTGGTTGCAGAGACCCTGTTTCCACTCTCCAACTAATAATATTTCCCTTTTTGTTCTGCCTCATTACTTCAAGCTTTCCTCACAGTTCTAAAGCTAAGTAATTTCTCTCTCTACTCTCTGTGTGCACCTTTACAAATATTTGCAAATGGTTAGCATGCCCTATCCTGGTACTTACAACGAAGCAAAAATCCTCAGTGTCTTTAACACTTAATAACTAGGCCAGTGTCTTAACTGTTTTTCTCTCCTACAATTTCAGCTGTCTAACATGTTATGGTAATTATGTAGTGCATTCCTCTACAGCACAATGTTGAATTCAGAATTCATTTGGCATTCCTCAGCGAATTCTGCCTGGGTTGAAACTGCTCTGTGCTGTTATCAAAGCCACCACACGCTTATGGGAGGGGGGAAGCCCCCACTGAGTCCTGGATAGTTAGGAGAGCTTGGTCATGAGGCAGTGAGCAGTGGAGCCATTCCTGCCCTACTGTGGTCCTCAGCAAATCGCTGCTTCTGTAGACTCTTTTCTTTTCTTTTCTCTTCTTCTTCTTCTTTTTTCTTTCTTTCTTTTTTTTTTGAGACAAGGTTTTTTTGTGTAGCCCTGACTGTCCTGGAACTTGCTGTGTAGACCACGCTGGCTTTGAACTCAAGAAATCCACCTGCCTCTACCATCCCAGTGCTAGGATTAAAGGCATGGAGCCGCCACCACCCAGCTACTTCTATAGACCTTGTCACTGGTATGCCTTCTAGATTCTGATAGTCTGTTTTTAGAGCTTCCCTTTTAAGACTAAGGTCAGTCAAGCCATCCCTTTCTAGAAGCCTGCATTTGTGTCTGAGACTTAGAATGAAGCCAAACTCAAAGCCTGCCCAAGCCTCACTTGCCTAGGCTTCTAGCTATATTTTCCAATACAGCTTCCCTCATCCTTTCCATTCGTTACAGGCTTAATTCATCCCAATGAGACTCTGAGACAAAGATCTGTATCCAAGACATTCGAATGAGAAGACAGGGAATGAGGAGGCAAACAGGGAAGGAAGCTAGTAGCAGCGAGTTTGTTATTGAGCAACTTATCACAGTGAGCAAAGTTCCATCTCACAGAGGACTTCTGGGAGACTTCAAAAAGTACTGAAACTGCCTTGAGTTATCCCACTGAGGGATAACTTCTGTGGGAAGCTCATGAACTCACCACAGCCCTACCCTGAACAGCCTGCTGACTCTGTGTGCCAGAGAAGCCACCCTGAACACAGGAATGCTGAGAGCGTCTCACGGATACAGGATCCAAAACACCCACTACCCCACTGACCACTGGAATCTCGCCATCCATGTCTTCCAGTTCCTCAGCTTTAGTCTTTCCTCTTAAGTCCTGTGTGTAGATAGCCTCCTCTGATCCGACATTTCACAAGTAGCCTTCTCGGTATAACATCCCTACCTCGCCCAGGTCGTCCCTGAGGCTCTTCATTACCTTGCTCTCCTCCCTTTGCTGTGTTGACAATCCATGTCTGCTTCTACACAGCACGTTTCAAGCTCTATACTATTATTTTGATTTATTCCACATTGTTTTCTTGCCCCAGGTTATAAGCTGCACTTGGTCTGGAATCACAGATGCTTCATTTGTCGATATGAAGCCAGCATCCTGCTCAGTGACCAATAAATGGCTGTCACTGTCTACATTGCTCTCGCTTGAATAAATTGTTGAAACCCCACATTTGTTAAAGAAAAAAAAATCCATGATAACCAAAAATGTTTTGGTGAGATAGAAAGTATTCTAATTTGAGGTTGTACATTGAAAAGAGCTCATTTGGTGGTCTCCTGCAGCAGGCTCAGGTGCTTTATTTCAGCATTTGTGCCTTAAGAAGAATGGCAGCAGATACAAGCAGGGTTGAGCATACTGAAGAGCCAGAGATTGGTCTTCAGTCTGAGCCCCTGTGCTGCAGCAACAGTGGTGATTTTCTGGGCATCTGATGTGTTTGCTCCTTTGTGTTGATTCTTTTCTTTGTGTGGTGAGTTATTGATTTTTTTGGTACTTACATTTTATTTACTTGTTTGTTTAGTTAGTGTGTGTGTGTGTGTATGTGTGTGTGTGTGTGTATAAACATGCAAAGGAATAAACATGCTATGAAACACATGTCAAGGTCAGAGGACAAGTTGCTGGAATCAGTTCTCCCTTCCACCATGTGGGACCCAGAGACTGAATTCAGCTCAGCAAGCTTGGCAAAAGCACTTTACATGTTGAGCCATCTTACTGACTGAAATTTCCTAAATATTATCTAAGGTCCAATATGTTTCCAGTCTACAGCATGAGATAAACAAAAGGACCCTTGTATATTATATGTACTGACAAAATACTTTGGTTTAATTTTATAAAGATAAACCACAAATACAGTGTCACAAAACTCTGAGAAGTGAATCTGTTTCTTTCTCTACAAAAAGTGATGATTTAGGTAAGAATCAGGGGTGTTAAACGCTGCTGAGTCATGATTACCCCAATCTATGCCCACTGCAGACATTACTAATCAGTTGTTGCTCTTCTTCACTGATCCAAACTGTGAGCCTAGAAACCTGGCAGATAGTACCTGAGCCAGGAGATCAAGGTCACCATTGCAGGTGATAAGCTACACTGAAAGCTTGGAGATATGATAACAGTATTACGTGTGGCCTGACCAGAAAAACATTACACTCTTGTGATATTTTTTCTCCAAAACTCATAACCCCAGTGTATTGAAGAGGGGAAAAAATAAACACCAAGATAAGTTCAAGTTGAGGGGCATCAGACAGAAATGCTGGAATAGTATATTTCAGAACTGTCACGATTACCACAAAGGGTCTGGAGATAGAAGAAACTATTACAGATCAGAAAACAGAAAGGGAATGTAACAACTGAGTGTGATACAGTATCATGTTTTATTTAGTTGGTCGATATTTTGCCACTAAAGAAGACTGGACCTAGAACCTTCAGCATGCTGGGAAAGCACTGTTCCATGGAGCTATGTTCTCAGCAACTGTATAATACCCTTAATAAGATCCTGGATCAGAAAAAGGCACTAGTGAAAGAAAGGTAGCCAGACAAAAACTGGTTAAAGTCTGGAGTTAACATAACGGCAACATACCAATGGTAATTTTCTTAATTTTGACAAATACAACCTTGTTTATCTAGCATATTTGCATTTACAGGGGAAGGTTTCATGTGCATGAGAACTCTGCATTATCTTAATAAATTTTCTTTAAATCTAAAATTATTCAAAAACCAAAAAGGTTATTTTTTGACTCAGTGAGCCATATTCCCTCGTTATTAGTTATGTGCATGTTCAACATATTTAACCTCTCTGTTTCTCCTTTCTCACCACCATGTAAGTATCTTTCCTCTTTTCAGATATTTTACTGCAGATAAAGAGTGTTGAAATTAAATGCTTACTATCAAAACTTGTGGTTGTAACATCTAGCTTGGGGCATGTAATAGGAAATAAATGATCCCGCCAAACTCAGAGTTATTCTTTCTCACTTTCAAATAATTTAAGAGTTGATCTGCTGCCACAGCCTTCCTTAAATTAATGTCTTTTAAAATATAATTAATTTTCAAAATATCTTTCACTTACGCTCAAATTTAATTGCCAAGTTTGAGATCTGGGCATAGGCAGAATTTATTGAGTCCTTTGATGCTAAAGCGCTGCTGCCCTTAGCACCGACAATGAACTAAATTGCTGCAAATCTTGTACTAATGCTGCCAGATGACACGTGCATTCTGGGAGTCTTAGGAAGATGCATGCTGCTTTTCCCTTGAAGACACATGCCAAGAGCAGGACGCATGCTTTCTATGTACTTACGGATTCCATAACTCACTGTCTAGGTGAAATGGGCTGCGTTTGGAAACTTAGAGAGCACAACCTTCACTTTTCAAATTGTGGAGCTAGCAGATTTCATTTACAGTATATTGCAACAAGTCCCTGGGAGCTTCCACCAGAGCCCGTAAATCAGAATCAGTTAAGAAAAATGTTCAAGAGAATTTCCCACTTCTGCAGACAAAGAAGGTTGAAAATTTTCAGAGGTAGAGTTATATAGTGTGAAATGACACTTTCTAAAGGGCTCTTTTGAGCAATTTATTAAGAATTTGTCAAAGACATGCCAAGCACTCATCAGTGAATTAGACATGTATTAAATGCTTATTGTAGCATTTAAAGATCATGATACTTGCCACTTAGAATCTACTTAGCATGCTCAAAACATTTTCAATTCTAATTAAATATCCTCCCACGTGTATCTGTGTAGAGAAATAAGCATTTATAGGAGGGAAAAATACCTAGACACACAAATAAAAAAAATCCATCAAAGAAGACTTGGGAACTGGAGCATGGTATTAAATATGTAGGCGAATGCATATCATCTTGAATTCCAGCCAGAAGCCTAAGCTAGTTCCCCAAACAACCATTTGGAGTTCAATCTTTTCATCAAAATGAGCCTTTGTGATTTTTTTCCTCTTCCTGAAGTTTTAGCTGCCCTAGACAGAATCTTTTGAGGGTTAGGCTAATTAGGTGGAGCAAACAGAGAAACTAGGCAATTCTGTCTTCCCAAAAGGAGGCTTGTCTTCTCAGAATCTAGTGCGATGGAAACAGTTCAGACTCTTCCAGCTTCATGATTTCCTTTTTCTTTATGTTTTTGGATTTTCAAAGACACATATACTTTCCCAATGGGATCAACATTTTGGTAAAGGGAATAACCAATGGGGAGTTCACCTTCCCAGGTAATTGTTTTCTACTTGAGAATATGAGCCACATGTGCAGCTTCTAGACAAGTATATATAGGACAGGAAAGTAGAGTAGGGACTGCCTAGGGAGAGAGAGAGGACTCATGGGAAGGAGAGTGAATGAGGTGGGGGAGCAAAGGTAAATCTCATGCTTCCTCCCATCTGGGGAATCTAGACTTTAAAAGATAAACATGAAAGTAAAAGCAGAGCTATGTAGATGGAGGAAAGAGACCAGCAGCAAGAGGAAGAAGAGTGGGCTAACAAAGCTGCAGGAAAAAACAAACAAACAAAAAACAACTAGAACTAGCTTCATTTGGACTGTGTCCTGCTGCTTCATGGAATCAGCCACCATGCCTTATCCAGAGGTACATAGAAAGAACTGTTAAAGTTTTCCAAGACTCTACAGTACTTGAGAATAGAGAAATTCTGGGACCTATATGAGCAATTAATTCAAATCTAACCCTGTCCCCATGTAACCTTGGTCTAGCTGGCTACATCCAAGATTACTGTGTTTGTTATCTAAAGCATAGCTGTTTCTGGCAGTACCCTCTCTTTGGGGATAATTCAGACAAGACGTAATTCAGACAATACATAATGCCTAACTCAGAGCAAGTAACCATAAATGGTGTCTACCACTATGATAATCATGTAAAAGGGTTTGTGGAGTCTTACTATCTCTGTGTAGCTGATGGAGAGGCTGTGCACCACCACTTGGTAGGTCAGAAGGCACCATCTCAGGTCCCATTCCAGGTCTACGAAGTCAGTGTCTGCATTTCACAGGGTTCCAGACCTCAATATAGAGGGAAACCACAAGACCTCAGATAGAGACTGCGTTTATAGAAAGCTCCCAAGAGACTCTGCTAGCTTCTGGACTGTAGCATATACTTTGGGTAGCACATTAGAGTTTGAGAAGTACCATCTTGAAGAATGTGTGGCTTTGGCCCTCTCTTATTCCACAAAAAGAAACACAGTTCTAAGAATGGCTTCTTCAAGCCACACACCGATGCGTAGCAAATCTGATGCAGTGCTCCTTGCTCTGAATAAAGGACTTGGGTCACAAACTGTCAAAGCAGTGCAATTCTCTGAAAGCATGTGGATGGTTTGAAATAGACTGTCTGCCGTATCATGAGCTTCTACACACATGTCAAGGTGAGCCCCTAAATGGTTTGTGTTAATGAACGCAAGGTTATAATTCACACAGAGTCACTGTTAGACCTAGCGAATCCACAATTAGGGATAATTTCGCACCTGCTGTCATGGGGAGATGGCATTTCCTTTAATTTAGCTTGACGCTTTGACGATTCTGTGGGAGCAGCAGAGACAAGGCAGTCTCCCACGGCATCCACCCTGGAGGAGACACACAGCCTTTATCTGCCTGTGACTAATAAAGCCAACTAGCATCCCTGGAATCATCTGCCCCTTCTCTTGCCTTGCTTCTGTGTCGTCCATGGGACAGAAGTGATGGACATTGCCCAATCTGTCACAAGAATGGCAAAACAATATCTGGATTCTCTGTAGGGAAAACCATCCCAAACAACACTAAAATGAAAATGGGACCAGGAACAGCAATGGTTTGGGGTACGGGGGGGCAGGAATAGAAAACCAATTTGCAAACAACTTCTTCAGAATAACTCTAAACCTCAGAACACCAGATTAAGATTGCTACAACCGAGCCTTCCTGTAGCTGAATCTATATTCCAGTAAGACCCTGCTTCTAGGGTCCATCCTTTCTCATGGACTGTCAAAGGCCTGAGTGAGCTCTCTGAAGCCAAGTCCTTAAGGATGAAAGCCATCAGACAGCATTCATAGGCAGGCCCCATTCGGCACTGACATCAGTTTCCAGCGGTCAAGGCTATGTGCAGCTGCAGGCTTCCCCTGGTTCAAGGCCAGGCCCGTGGCTTTCAGACATCAGGCTTCTTCCTGCTGCCCCATACTAGCTGAAGAAAGAAGAGGGAGGTAGGTAAAGCCTGTCCCTTAGTCCCACCCCCAAAGCCTGCCTTTCTCCTCCAGTACCATGCTGTCAGGGTGTGTGCTGTGGTTTGACTGTCTCCTTAAAACTCATGTTGAAATACAGTTGCCATTGTCACAGTCTCACTCGGTGAGACTTTTAAGGGGTAGTTGGGTCATGTAGGCTATGACCTATGAAATAGAGCGATACTATATTACAAGAATGGGCTCTGAGCTCCACCCCTGTGTCTGTGTTTCCCGTGTTTGCTTTGTCCTTCCTTCTTCCATGGTATCGCTCAGTAGATGTCAATGCTATGCCGCTGAACTCCTATCCTTCACAACTGCGACCCAAATAAACACATATTGCTTATATACGACCCAATCCATGGTATTCTGTTGTAACCCAAACATACTTATATTGTTTATAAGTGACCCGATCTGTGGTATTCTGTTATAGTAACAAAACACAGGCTGAGGCAATGTGGAAAGTGGTGGAGTTTTGTCTGCCCAGCATTCAAACTGAAACTAGGTTGAGACTAAGACACTCCTTAACTCAGACCAGTCTAAGCCTCAGTTTCCCCTCAGTGCAGATCATAATGAGAGGAGTGTCACAGCTTGGACTAACTATATTAAACATAAAACTCATTAGGCATCAAGGGAAGGCACAGGTGTTTGCCACCATTGGGGTGTACTCCACCAACAGCCAGCACCATCCCTAATGGTTTCCATCCCTTGTTGGTGAAGAACTAGGTAATGTCCCCCATTTCTTATGTGATACAAAGCTGCAGAGGCATTCTGTCGGCTGTGTGTGCTCAGCTGTCTAATCACCGGATTTGGGGACAAAGGATGACTACAGAGACCTGAAAAGCAGGAGACACCTAACTCACACCATGAGAACACACCTGTTTCCTCTGGATGCCTCTTTGGAGTATTCCATGGGAGTCAAAAGAGCATACCTTGGAACTGGAAGAGTCAGGGTCCCATCTGGTCATGTGAAGCAAAGCCTAAATGAGATGATATAATCACATGTGCTACTAGGAAAGAGTTAAAAAAATAAAATAAAATAGTGATGACAGTTATGATGATCATGTTCTGTTTTGGTTTGGTTTTCATTGCTGAGACAAATACCCAAGAGCAACAGCTTACAGAGAGGAATGGATTTATTCTGGCTCAGCTCCCTTCCAATGGGCCTTAGGTGAGGTAAAACACCACAGTTGTGAGAGTATTCCAGAGGAGGCTGCTCTCCTCATGGTAGCCAGGAAACAGTGAGAAAGCAGAAGGGGTCAGGGTCAGACTACATCCTTGAGACGCACATTCAAGTGAGGTCTTCCTTCAGCCAAGCCCTGTCCCTTCATGTCTGTCCCCTCGGGGCACCACCATCAAATCACAAATCCACTGATGAATTCAGAAGGCTCTACTTGCCCAAAGCCCAACCTGAGCATTAGGAATGAGCCTTTCACACCTGAGCCTGATAAAAAGACACTTCCTAGCCAATAACAAAGATGGTGACACTGGACTGAGTAGAGAAAAAGAAGAGGAGAAATTTAGGAAGTCTTTATCATTCATGGACACACTCTCTAGGGGCTGAAGATGAATGTTCCCTCAAAAAAAAAAAAATGAACCTACCTCTCTAGCCCAGACCCCAATTTCTACCCCTATTGCTTCCCCTTCTGGAGATAGATAGATAGATAGATAGATAGATAGATAGATAGATAGATAGATAGATAGATAGATAGATAAATGGGAGAGAAACACCTGGGGAAACCCAGAGAGATTCTACAATGCTCTGGAAAGGCAAATTACTGCCCGGTGTGTTAAATTAATAATGACTTGCTAGTGTACATGCACAAAGTCAACGTGAATCCCCAGTGAAACATAATTAACTGTGAGCTATTTTAGTAAACACGAGACTTTGTTATATGGTAGGGTTTGCGGGATGGGGAGAAGGTGTGATAACTTGAAACCAAAGTATTTTCCACAAAGATGTATGTTATTTTCAGTTTCATATGATAATAAGGGGATGAGTGCAAAATTATAGAAAACATGAAATTTTTTTTAAAGGTTTCTGATGCTGTTGTTCTTTAGAAGATGTCTTGCTTTCCTTCCATTTGCTCCTCTGAGGTTCAAACTACAATTGGGGCTGATATTAAAAGGCAATCATTACCCCAAGCCCAGAGGATGGAGACTCAGCAGGCCACATATGAGATGCTTGATTCTGAGTGGGGTTAAGAGGGTTTTTAATTACTCGGCTTTGGGCTCAGGTATCGCTTTTTCTGGCAAAACAGCAAGGAAGAAAGCTCTTTATAACTGGATCAGACTGTTTTCCCCCTACCAGCCCAAGGACTAAAGCCATCTGGCCTCACAAGAGAAGCTATTTAAAACTAGTGTCTTAGGTAAGGCAGAAAGAGGAGCTATTTGGGGGTTTCTGAGGCTCCTGGGAACAAAAGGAGGAAGAGAGGAAATAATTCTTATCAGTCACCAACATCTACTCTGGTCCCCACCAAAATTCTGATGAAACTACATCAAAATGGATGACAATAAAAAAATATTTAAGAGCAGAGGCATGGGGAACTGATTTCCCAAGTCCTGGTCCTAACACCAGGGCCATTGGGAGTTTCCCAGCAAAACTGGTGTTGAGATGCAATGAACAATGTAAGGTGTGAAAAACTGAGGGACATGGGGGTACAGTCCTGGAACCCTGAAATGGCTGTGTAACATTCTAGGTATGTGGCTTGTGGGATCCAGCCATCTGTTCTCTGTATGCTTTACAGGATGGCCTACGTCAGGCCCTATACTGTCTATAAAATGCTCACCATAGTGTGTCTCTCATGGGCTGTTCTGAATAAAACCTACATGAAGACACACAGCTCTGTGGTCCACATGTGAGTGTTCAATAAATACCAATTACTCTTAGGAAGAGGTGAGGATGTCCAGGCATTGGTGAAGGAAGGAAACATAAAGCTGCCAGCCGTCTGGGAGCATAGACTGCCCTTTCTTTTAAAATAAGTACATCTAGGACTGAGGAGATGGCTCCGTGGGCAAGAGTGCTTGCGATGAAAGCAAGAGGAGATGATTTCAAATTCTTAGCATCCATGTAAAAGCAAGCCATGGCTGCATGTATCTCTAACCCCAGCGTTGAAGAGTAAAGACAGATGGGTCCTGGGAACTCACTGGCTGGCCAGCTGAGCCCAAAAGGCCATCTTCAGGTTCGGTTCTCTCAAAAATTAAGATACAAAGTAACAGGTGAAAGCATCCAACGTCCTCCTCTGACCTCCACATGTGTACCACACACACACACACACACACACACACACACACACACACACACTCCACTGCATCTGTTCTAAAAGGCCTGGTAGGTGTGTTGGGCACAAACATTATGTAGTGGGAAAATGCTGTCCTCCCAAGGGTCAGAATTAGTGTAGAATCCCACACCTATCCCATGACACTGGAAGTCAGGTGGCCACAGCTGTGTCAGAGAAATCAAGCAGCTGGAGGGGCAGAAGACATCGGGAGGAGTGCAGGTCTCTTTTGCAGGAGCTCCAGACCAGGAGATTTGAGCCCGGGGGGGAAGAATCGTTTGGATTTTGAAAGTAAAAAGAGGGCAATGGTACAAAGCTAACAGAGCCCCTAGAATTGGTATGAGAGGATGGAAAGAGGGTGCAGTGCGGAGTATGAGATTCAGTTGGCAGAGTACTTACTTAGCAAGCATGAGGCCCCACATTCAAGCCACAGCAGTGTATGTACCTAGCGTCGAGTCACACTCCTGAAATCCCAGGATTCATCCAGGAGGTGGAGGCAAGAGCATTAGAGGGAGGTGGAGGCCAGTCAGGGCACATGAGACTCTGTCTCAAATGCAAACAAGAAAATGAGAAGGGAGAGGAAGAAGAAAGGAGGGAGGGAGGGAGGGAAGGAAGGAGAGAAGGAAGGAAGGAAGGAAGGAAGGAAGGAAGGAAGGAAGGAAGGAAGGAAGGAAGGAAAGAAGGAAGGAAGGAAGGAAGGGGAAGAGTATGCCAGAACCAGCAAGTGAGCAACAGGCCATAGGCACTATGAAAGGGTATATTTGGCTCACTGTTCTAAGTTACAGCCTATAACAGCAGGGCAGTCATGGCAACTTTCTTCCAAACTCACATTAAGCAGAAAGTCAATGTCCCCCTGACAGGACACCAAGTCCAAGAAGAACACCGCTGTTAACAACCTGTTGAGCAGCCTTCTCCTGTGCCTTGTAGGCAGACACACATGTAAATGTGTGTCCTTCTGCACAGATGACCACTGCTACCCTGATGCAGTACAGAGTTGTTCCTCTCAGAGCTGCTGACGCTCCCTATCCCTTCCTGACGTTCATGTGTCTCCAGCATCAGAATCAACTCCTTTCTGAACTAATCCTCAAGCCCTGGGAAGTTGGTTTGTTTCCAGATCTCTACAACACTCAATGCCACTTTCTATCCACTGAGGTAGAGCTCTTAGGATAAAATTGTGGATGGGAGGTATCTGAATATGGGATATGAATATATAAAATTGAGGTGATATGTTACCAAAATGTTCACCCCCCCACAAAAAAATGGTTTTTGCTTTATCTGTCTTGCCTGGCCCTTCCAATATTATAACTGTGGTTACACGTTCCCATGGGCTGTATTCTCTTGCCACAGGACTGGCTTGCCAGGACTGAAATAACAAAGCACCCCAGATCAGTGGCTCAAGCAACAAAATTTAGTTCTTGAAGTTCTGGAGGCTACAAGCTCAAGGTCAAGGTAGCAGCAAGGTGAGTTCTTTCTGGGTATGACCTCCCTTGGTTCCAGATGGCCATCTTTCTCTTCCCATGCTCTTCCCTCTGCATGAGTCTGTGTTCTAATCTTCTTAAAAAGACACCAGTGATTTGATACCAGGGCCATATGACCTCACTTTACTGTAGTCACCTAGATTATGATCAAGATCTGGATCCTGTAAGGCACAACTCAGTCCCAAATGCTGTCTGCACTCTTCAGTACTGGTATTTGCATTTCTAAAGAGCCAAATACAAAAACAAATGGCCCATTGTTTCCTATTAATCAAATGGATGACTTCTAACAGCACCCATTCTTATCACCCCCTTCCTATTCTGTAGCTCTGTCCCTAGAACAAGACAGACACCAGTCTAATGCCCTGGGTTAGAAGGCTAACGGCTAGATGCTGGCTCTGTGGCCTCGAGCCTGCTGCCGCCTGCTCTCTGTTTTATCATTAAAGTACAATGGTCACACCAAAGGCAACTCAAATGAAAACCCTAGGTGAAAGTCAGGTGTAAATGCTATTTGCAGTTGCTACTGCCTCCTCTGATGCTTCCACCCATTTTCAAGTCTGTGCACCTTCCCCAGTCAGTCCCCTTGGCCTCCTCAGAGATCATTATCCCCACTAAGAGAACTGTTTCCTGTGCAAACAGTCTCCAAAGGCAATTAGGACTCATGCTTCCTCACTCCGGTGCTTATGAAACCCGAGGAGTTCCATGCCTCCGTGAACATTAGCCACCCCTTGGTGACACAGTCCCAGAAGGGACCAATTGGCTCTGGGGTAGCAGACGATGACTTCATTGGGAAGGCCATTAATCATAATTATGAAATAATGAAATGGCTGTCAATTTGCCCATGCCTAATAACACCCACTTAATAAGAGGGCCTTTTATTTCTCATGGTGGACATGGATGGCGGAGGATACTGTTTCTGGGAGCGTTACATGTCTTGGATGGCTGAAGTGCCTTGGCCAGTGGAAGCCAGACTCTTGGCTGGCTGCCTCAGCAGCACTCTATGAGCCGTGCAATAACCTTTCTGAAATGCACCACTGCTCCTGTCTTATTGCTTAATTAATCCGCTTCTAATTGATATGGCCATTCACGACCACGGCTGCTTCCCTGCCTGCCGTGAGCCCATAAAAACATATTTGGTTTTTCTAACAGGACTTTTGAAATGTCAAGAGCAGGAACTTCTAAAATGACATCATACTTTCTCAAGAAATGTGAGTCCCATGACTTTGGCCAAATATTATCCTGACATCTAATAAAAATGCCTAGGTGCACTGAAAGCATGGCTGTATTTCAGAGGGCTTATGCTGCGGGGAGGTGGGGACGGGAAATGGAGGGAAGGAGAGAGGAACTATGTGGAGAATGGATGCTGCTCTTGCCTTGTGCACCCTCCCTTAGTAAATGTACTTCTTATGCCTTCTCCCCATCACGTCATCATCCTCGCTGAAGCTCAGATCAAGTAACTGAGCACTTTGCTGAGTTATTCTAGATGTTTTGCGAAAGTCAGGGCTACAAACAGACAGACGGTAAAGTGCTTGGCTCACATACCTGAAGGCCTGAGTTCAGCTACCCAGAACCCACATAAAAAGCTAGGCACAGTGACACACACATGTAACATCGTGACGGTGACATAGGAGGTGGAGACTGGCAGATTCTTGGCAGCTCAAAGGCCAGGCAGCCTGGCCTATGTGGCAAACTTGCATGCTGAGAGTTCTTGTCGAAGGTGCCTGAGAACTAAAATGGAAGGTTGTCCTCTGATCTCTACCTATGCACCATTTATATGCACAAAAGCACATGCACACTCACCAGGCACTCACCTGTACGCACATGCACACACACACACACACACACACATTTAATTAAAAAAAAAAAACAGTGATGAGTTCATATCCCAGCTTTGCTCACAGTTACCCACCATCTCATCATCTTGAATACCAAATTCTTTCTGCAAATTTGACAGACATTAAAATAACACAACACACAGAGTACAGGAGGCCAGTGTGGAAAACAGAATCTACAAACTCATATACACAGATTATGTAATCAAATGAAATCACAATCGTCTTCAGAAAACCCTTTCGGCCACTGCCATCTAGCTCGAACCCCCTCCTCCACAGTCCTCACGCACATTCAAGCTTCAGACCTACACGAGAGTCTAGATCAATGCTTGAAAACTGTAGTCTACGAGTCAAATCCCACTCACCCAACCAGCCCTCCTCACACATTTACCTAACGGTTGATGTTTTCCTTCACACTGCTTGCTGTGGCAAAGCCGAGAGTCAAGCAAAGGGTGTGTGACCGCATGGTCTTCTGTATCTGTGGAGTGGCTCTTTGTGCAGAAAGTTGGTCTTGCTTGATCTAAATGGAAATGACCATCCCCTTTTGTCGAGATGACCATCACCTGACAGTGAGCAAGGAGGCATGGAGAACAAGGAAGCATTCTGCCTCCAGGGTAGGCCAGAATTTCATCGCAGTTAAACTCTGCATAACTGTTTTGTCTTGTTTTCCTTGCTTGTTTTGTTTTGTTTTGTTTTGTTTTGTTTTGTTTTGTTTCAAGGGAGGGTTTCTTCGTGTATCCCTGGCTGTCCTGGAACTCGCTCCATAGACCAGGCTAGCCTCTGCCTGCCTCTTCCTGTCAAGTGCTGGGATTAAAGGCATGTTTTGGATGAAAGAAGCTGTGGGCTGCTGGGAGGATTAACAAGCGCTCATGGCTCACTCCTTGTGTAGGAGTAAAGTTTTAAAACCAGCTGGAACTGCACCAGAAATCCAATGTCCCTAAAGACAGGGCCCTCTTCTCTCAAACCAGAACTGGAAGGGAAGGGTGTTGGAGGAGAAACAAGGCTTGAGGAGATTTCGTATCAGGCTAGGTTCGAGCTGGAGCTGGCGGGATACAAAGACTCCAAAGGTTCCCTGTGGTGGGCAAGTAAGCGCTGTTGGTAGTCAGGATTCCTTGGCACCTTTGACAGATTGATTTTGTGCTTCACCAGCTCACTAGTTAAAAAATCAGTTCCCAATTCCATCCACCCTTATCGCCTTAGCGGCCTTCTGTCTGTCGCCGCCTCGGAGCCCACGCGGATCCTAGCTCCTTCCTTCCTAAACACAGCATGGAGACAGGCAATATTAATCACACTGATTAGGCATGACCTCCCCTTTTGTAAACTCGTGTTGATGGCCTCGAGCCCATCAGTACCTGTCTCAGTGTTTATGGTTCCGTAAAGAGAGTGGAGCAGGGAGAGTGCAGGAAAGAGCTGTGTTGCGTTTCGGAGTCTCTCAGGCTGAACCTGCTACAGCATTAACTTCTGGAAGTGATATTCAGAAATGTCTTCATTGCCTCTTTTTGCAAGCCTTGACAAATTATAAAACCCTCTGCATGTAGGCAGATTCTTTTCTGTATTTACGACCTCCCTAGGGAGATTTTTTTAGGCCAAGAACAGAGAGTATGGGCTCCTGATTCAAACTTCTGGGATATGAACCCTGGGTATGAACTTCCTCAGTTCAGTAATCTGCAATCTCTGGCAGACCAGAGATCACGCCACAGACACATGACATGAACAGCTGCCCAGGAGCCCATGCTTGGAAGGGCTCCACACTTGTTTTCATGTTCTGTGTCACCATATCGACATTCACGAAACCCCCTCAACACAGAGCCTTGCATTCCCGTTTTTCACCAGGTCAATACTGTGACTGTCCTAAAGAGAATGCTTCCTTCACAGAGCTACTTGGACAGACTCTTTTGTACTGAAGTTCTGTGATAGCTAAGACATAAAAGCACCCAAGAAATAAATATGCAGAACAACACCACCTATTTCACCACACAACTGAGAATATGAGCCAACTAGCAGAGTGGTGGTAGATGCTCAGAGTGGTAAAAACCAGTAAGAGATTGCCTAACTTGGTTTTGGTTTAGTTCAGCAAACATTCATGTGTTTATCCATCTGCTCAGAGCATATATGTAGGGCTCTGACTATATGTCCATAGGCTTGGGGAAAGCTGTGGAGAACAAGATGGGTTGAGAAGTGTCTACACTCCACAGTTGACCTCACATTCTAAGCATAAGTTCATCCCCCAAGATACCACTTTCTGAGAAAGTGGAATCCCTAACCTAGAAGATCAGGCCAGGCAGATCATGTGGCCTCTCAGACCATGGCTGAGGCCAAGGCACCCTCTAAGGTTTGGATTACATCTCAAAGCCTTTGGGGAGTTTCCCAGCCCTAGACTTGAAGGCTTGTCTACTCCTTCATACAGACCCCTCCACTCATTCTTCCCATTCCTATCTTCAGGAATGCCAAAAATGATCTCAGAACACTACCCATCCATCCATCTCCATGTGTTAAACCATCCTTTTCTGAGTCTGTCATTCAGGGGGCGTTCCATATCCAGGCACACCTGTTTCATACTGTAAATAGTATTTATCTCAAATTTGCATTTTCTAAAATTAAATTAGTTTATTTAAAAGGTATTTCACATCTCTAACATGCAAATAGAAAGTGATTAAACATACAAGTGATATATATTATATAATTTAAAAGAACACTGAATTTGATGATGTGTATTCTATCTACAAACTGACACTTGATCCAATTAATTTTCTCTGCAAATTAAACAATTAAAAGGCAAGAACCTCTGCCTCCAAATGCAACAGGTAGTAGTGGCAAAGTCATCTCTGACAGAATCAGCAGTTGAAGAAAGGCATTTATTAGGAGTGGGGAAACACACACATACCTCAGGTGTTTATTGGGGGCAAGGAAACAAAACAGGCACACTGAGAAAAAGACCCTCTGCAAAGCTGAAAAATCCAGTCTCTTCTTGAGGGGCTGGGCTTTTAAAGCCTCTGAAGAATCTTCCTTCCATACTTTAGGGTTGGTCATTTTGAAGACAGATTAGGATGATTGATTGGTCCATAACTGTTGTGTAATGTTTCCCAATCCTGTTTTGAACTTGTTGAGCCTTTCCATTAGCAACAGGCTTGCAGGCAAGAGGGAAAGCTTTAGTCTCAGGTCAAGAGGATGAGGATGAAATCCACCATCTTGGAAATTTGTCACTGTTGCTACCTAGCCATGGTCCCTCTCTCTATCTGTTTTCCTACCAAGGAATCTGTCTAACTCCTAGTCTAGCACAGATACCTCTTGTACCACAAAGTGTTTGCACAGCTTGTTTAGGGACACTCAAAGTTAAACTAATTTCCTGCACTACGTTAAAAGCTATCAACACTTTAGTACTTTTTTTGTGAGTATATATATTTTCATAGAGGACCCATAGAAATAATGTGGGGATCCCAGGCAGCCAGGCATGCCAAGAAGACATTTTTGCTGAGCATAGGGCTTTACAGCAAGACTGAGAGCTTAAAGCACAGGCAGCCACCTTAGTCATCTCTGAATAATGCTGCTCCCTAGAGAAAGCAAGGGAAAGATGACCTGTTGTTCCAGGGACCCCCACTTGCTTTCTCCTTCTTGCTCATTTTGCATATCAGGAGCAGCTGGAAGGGAGGTCCCTGATGGAAGAGGGGGGTCCCTGCTGGAAATAGGGTCCCTGTCATTAAACTGATGGAGAAGGTGTGAGGTATGGAACAAAACTAACGTGTATCTGCTGAACAGCTGCTCAAATCCCATCTGCTCACTCTCAGAGCTGGCCTGAGGCAAAAGTGGGCAACAGTAGTATGTGTCTCCTGTGCCTTCCTGTCCTGTCATGTACCCTCCTTAGGAGTCAAGGATCACTTCAACCTCTCAAGGTTCCACCCACTCATGAGGTACTACTTGACTTTCTCCTCCCCTCACCATCTACCCGACAATCTTGATCCCTTGCCTTACTCCAGGGCAGAACATCAATGGCCGAGCCAAGCTGAGTGGTTTCATATTCTTAGTGGCCAGCTTCACAAGCAAAGCATGCCCCTACTTTCTGCCCCACGATGAACAGCTTCCCTGTATGACTGACAGTAGAGACATTGATCTCCTTCACCCACCAGGTAGCATCTTGTTACTGTGGTCCCAAAAGGCAGTAAGAGAAAAAGCCAGTTCCTAGTGAATTCTAGTGTTTGGATTTCTGTGTATTTGTGGCAGTTGTTCCTCAGGTACAGAGACCATACACCCTTCCATAGACTACACCACACTGCTGAAATAAGATGGCTCTGAGACAAGAAGGCAAATTAATGAGTTCTGAGTGTACCCAAGGGCTAGGGAGGAAAGGAGCAAGACCTGGTGCCTGCCATATGGCTTTTAATAGTAGAATTATTAGTGAAATTATAGCCGAGTTTCCATCTGCCACAGATAGAGAAAGCTGAATCTTTTTCCTGGAGTTTTCTCCTCAGATAGTACAAAAGATCCCCAAGATTGGTCAGCTGCATGAGAGTCAGTGTCCTAGAAGTTACCTGCTACTTCTTTCTACCAGGGTTCAAGTACAACCTTAAAGATATGACAGCCTCCTCTACACCCAGTTATACAGAGCTCTTCTCTCCCATGGCCCCAGAGACCCCTGTGGCTAGAAACCCAAGATCTCAATAAGTCTGAAACAGCCCCAAAGACTGCCTACTATCTCAGTGCCCAACTCTACTCCACAGGGCTAGAACAGCCATGATGCCAGTTGCCAAGGTGGCACAGCAATTTGATGACCTAAGCCTTTGATCCCAGAACAATCAGTTTACAAATCACGCATAGGCATCCACTTCCCCTGAAGTTTAGGGGGTTCTCAGATACCTAGTCCAGGAACAGGGCCCATATCAGCCCTTTACATTGGGCCAAAACATAAGCCAAGTCTTTCCAATGACCTTGCAGAGCAAGTAGGTCTGGGTCCAAAAAGCAGCTATACTTCCAACAAACACTTCCACCATAAACAACAGAAATATGCAAAGAGAGAAAGAGATGGAAGGAGGGAGGAAGCAAAGGAAGGAGAAAGTGAGAGAGAAAGACAGAAAGAGAGAGAGAACACATGACTATGTGATGATGATGCTTTGGCCAGTGACAGCCTGAATGTTCAACAGTGACCCCATAACTTTAAAACAAAGTTGAAATTTCCTGTTGCCCAATGATGTCATAGTACAATACATCACTCAGGTGTTGGGGGAGGTTCTGGTATAAACAAAGGCACAGGAAAGAATAGAACTTGTAAATATGTGTGGTGCATGATATTCTGTAATAAACTGTGTTGTAAAAAAAAAAAAAGAAAGAAAGAAAAAGAAAAAACAAAAAACTACAAAATAGCCTCTGGCAGATCATCAGGAATGTTCCAGAAGAAACTGTTGTTTTCCAAGTTTTCTGTCCATTGCTGTGATAAAACTCTGACAAAAGCATCTTAGGGGAAGAAAGCATGTATGGCTTATCACTCCATTCCAGGTCATAGGCCATTACTGAAGTCAGGACAAAAACTCAAGCAGGAATGTTAATCAGAAACCATGGAAGAAATGTTGCTCACAGATTCATGCTTGCTCACAGATTCATGCTCAGTGCACCTTTCTTATACAGCCCAAGACCACACCTGCCTAAGGATGACACTCCCTTAGTGGGCTGGGCCACCTGACATAAACTATCCATCAAGATAATCCCCCACGGATAGGTTCACAGAGCAACGAGATTTAGGCAATTCTTCAGTCTAGGCTTTCCTCTCTGGTGACTCCAAGCTGTGTCAAGATGACACTTAAAAAATAACTAGGACAGTGGGACAACTTCTCTCTTGATTGGATTTGAGGCCTGATCCACAGGTGAAAATCCATACCTGGTACTATAAATGTCATCAAAACACATGGCTAGAGAAGTCATTGGCCCAAGGAGAGGCCTCAGTGATACTGTTTTGCTAAATGGTCACACTGTCAAATCACTTTCTAAATATTCATATTTCTATACCCAGACCTGTGCTGCCCTAAGCTTTTGTCAGACAAGCTTCTTATTGCAACCACTGAAATCTCCCAGCTATACCATTGCTGGGCATAAGCCCAAGAGACTCTACTGCAGAGCTAGATGGTGACATTCATGTTCACTGATGCATTATTCACAACTGCAAGGAAATGGAATCAGCCTATACGTCCATCAGTATGGATAATGAAGGGGTGGAATGTATAAATAGTGGAATTTTATTCAGACACAAAGAAAAAATATGAACTGTGCAGGAAAATGTATGGGACTGGAAAACACACAGATACTGTTCACATTGCTGTGAGTGAGTGACTTCAACTGCTTAGGACACAGATAATGGCCTCCCCTGGCGGGGTTCAGGAAACATCACAGGAGAAGAGGTGGCAAGGATTGTAAGACCTAGAAGATGAGACAGAGTCCTGTGAAATGTCCCCTCTAGACATGACATGGCCACTGAAAGCATGAATTCTTACATCGATGGTTACTGTACAAGGCCCGCATAAGGCCGAATCAAAATTTCCAGCATGTGGGGTACGGGGAGGCTCCCAAGGTAGACCCTTAGCTGAGCATCTATTGGCAGTTGGTGACTACCAGTGAAAGGAAAGTTGCTGTTACTTGAGGGCTGCCACTGGCATACTGTTCATGCTGCAGTGGGTGATTCCAAAGCCCTGTGCATAAGGGCAACACCAACTGGACTTGGTGGGTTATAATCTTTTTATAGAAGAAGAAGAAGAAGAAGAAGAAGAAGAAGAAGAGGAGGAGGAGGAGGAGGAGGAGGAGGAGG